>NC_050596.1:34560986-34630986 GCF_013368585.1 Megalops cyprinoides | reverse complement strand
CAGAATTTTAAAACATTTAAAAAATTGCAGACATTTTGACTTTTAAAACCCCATTAAAATATGAATGGTCTAGCTCCAATAAATGGCGCGTATTCATATTTTTTTCAGTTTTATCGTGCTGTTTTAATTTAAATGTGTACATTTGAAAACACACAATCGCCCAGACAGACACACACAAACACTCAAATAGACGTTTTTAAACCTTTAAAAAAATTTGGAGTCATCTCGCTTTTAAAATTCCCTTTGAAATATGAATCGTGCACCTCAGTATTTTCTCCACCAGATGGCGCTTTTGCACAACTTTTTTTTTTCCCATTAACTTTTACACTTTAAATGAGTACACGTTAAAATGCAGACACAGACTCATACACACACACACACTTATACTTGTATACTCACACTGTTTGTTTGTAAGGGTGCACCCAGTTACTTCCCAATGCATTATTATTTTAATCATTCATATTCTGTGTCTTAGTAGTTTTGTATTGTACCTGTTTGACTTGGAATAGGATTTGTTTTGTTTCATCTAATCCATTTCATTTTATTTTAAACCTAAATTGACACAGTCCAATGTCATACATTGATATCTTCATGCCTCATAACATTTCACAATTGACTATTCGGGTAAAATAAATAAAAAATAACACCTAATACTTTAAACACGGGGTCAAGTCTTTTCCTCCTGCGTAGAACCTAGACGTGTACCTAGCCATAGTGGGTTGCACAACCAAAGAGGGCTGATGTTACTCCTCTCTTTGTGCTGCTCCACTGGCTCCCTGTAGCTGCCCGCATCGTGTTCAAGGCCTTGATGCTTGCGTACAGGACGAGCAAAAAAGCTGCACCTAGCTACCTGGACTCACTACTACAAGCCTACGCTGCGCTTTGCTAGTGAACGACGTGTGGTGGTCCCATCGCATCGTGGCGCAAAATCACTATCTGGAACTTTCTCCCCCGATGTTGGAATGAACTTCCACACTTCACCGGTTCTGCCGAGTCCCTCTCTGTCTTCGGAAGACACAGCTCTTCCGCTCTCACCCGAGCAGCTGAAAAACTACCACCTAAAAGAATTTCTCATGTCTCTGAATTATGAAAAATGTAATGGAATGCTTTAAGGCACTGGTTATCTCTACCAGCTAGCTGGTACCTTGTCTGGCCAACCATTGAGAACTGGTCAGGCAGTTCTTTCACTATTGTTGACTCCTTATGGTTTTTTGCTTTTGTTGTGCTCTGCCTCACCTGTAAGTCACTTTGGATGACAGCGTCTGCCAAAAAAATAAAAGTAAATGTAAAAGGATGAGTGCAATAAGGCTGTGGGTTGTGACTGAAATTTGCAGAACAATTTGATTGTATAGCTAACATAATGTATGCAAAATTTCCACCAGTCATGGGGACGGGGATGAGAGGCCAGGGTTGCTGGGCTGAATGAGGCATCTGAGGACACACATGACATGATTCTTTTCCTGTAGGGTATGATCGAGCAGTCAGATTACACCAATGCCACCAGCCATTTTCTGTATACGACTGCGTAGGTCAAGACTTCAGGGCCCTTCTCTCCCTCTTAGCATAGTCAGTGTACGTGCGTGTGACTGCATTTACCGGGCCCGTGCACCTCGATTCCTCTGTGGTGGTGCTGTTGGCTGGGCGCTCATCACTGAGCGGTTGTTTTTAGAGGCCCACTGTTGGACTGACAGTGCTGGCGTATCCCATAGGAGGAGGGCCCCATGATGGGGGAGGATGAGATGGAGGATGTGGATGAGATGTTGTGGATTCTGACGAACTGGGGCCTATTTGTTAAAAGGTCCACTACCCAGCTGCACAAGGATGTCTACTATCACCAAAAACAATGCCGGCATCCCTGGCCCCCTCAGGCCGCGGATGAGCTGACAGAGGTGCAGAAAATGCGCGCGTGCCAAGTAGTGTGAAGTAGATCTGCTGCTTGCATGACACACAGAGGACTCAAAACGTACCTGCGTTGCGTTTTTGATCAACGATATCATATTATTGTCCAAGGCTTTACTGCATGATCGGAATGACAGATTATCCGGGGCTATTTTTTTATTCTTATTTCTGATTTAAAAAAAAAATTGAGATCAGGGGCTATTCATGAAACTTTCGAGGCTGTAGCCTCGGATGCCCAGGCCTAACGACGCCACTGACTGTTAGAATACCTCAGGAATAACACACAGATTTGCCGCTGAGGTGTGTTTAAGGCCTACTGCAAACCAGGCCAACGTTGCCGTTTGATTCGTCTGTCCTCTCTCTCTCTCTGCCTCAGTGCCTTGTGTCTTTGTAGAGAGGACCACTCTTCACCCCCCTCAGACGCCTGTATGGATTTGGGGGATTTGTGTGGGCTCAGGTGATCAGGGGAATGCATTTACAAACAGGCTCCTCTTATCTGCTTGCTGTGAAGCTGAATAGTTTGTATCACCCACTCACAGTATGCAGAAATGTGTGTGTACCTTACCCTCCTGCGAAGGCTAAATGCCAAACTGCCTCTCTTACCCCTTCACACCTTCACACAAGTGTTCCTCAGTGCTGTTGAAAGGGTTAAAAGAATGCATTCATGTGTGCATGTTTGTCAGGTGTCTGACAATTTGAAAGCTAGTCCTGTTAGGGACTGACTATCAGATGATTCTTTTTCTTTCCTCAAACTATTCCCTGAACAGCAAGTTCTTCTGTCCATATTGTTTGAAAATAAGTCCCTGGGTCAGAACAAAAGATTTTATACTGTAGTGTCCCCCTTCTTATAAGAAGTGTTTAAGGGCTCGATTGGGCGTCTTGCTCGATTGCTCTCGCGAGTCCCTGCTGTGTTTGTTGGTGTTGTGTTTGTGGAGTGGTTTCTGTGCTATTACATTCAATCGGATAAAAATAAAAATTGGTGCTATTTACCTAGCTATTACATAAGGTAGGTCTGATCTGCTCTTAAAGTTGAATCTTTTGTTGCCATTTGGGGACAGAGAGGGAATTTTCCACTTTTTTTTCCTCCATCGCAGCTAATTCGCCTCTGTCCGAGGAGGGTTTTTTTGTGATTTTTCGCCCTCTCAGGAGCAAATCTTTAAATAATTAAGCAGCACACTTTAGCTAGCTATTCGGGTAGTTTAGCTAACTAGCCGGCTCACTTTTTTTTTTCTACTATTTTTCAGCGTCAGATTTTAGGATATTCTGAATCTGGTTGTGTTAGCGCGTCTGCTGAACTGTAATCGTAGTTTTATTGTATTAGGCTAAGTGGCATTTCTTGCGCTTGATTTCTGCCTTTGACTGTTCTGAGCCACCTCGGTGCTTTTAGCACTTTTTAGCTGGTAATTCTGTTTCGGCAGTAAATCCTTATTTAGGGAAAGCGTTTTCAGTTAGGGGAAAAATGTGGCCAAAACTGTGCGAGAGTTGCCGGTTGATCGGATTTTCTATCTATTTGGACTTTCAAAAGGCATTTGACAAAGTTCCGCACGAGAGACTCATATTGAAAATGAGATCTGCGGGAATTACAGGAGCTATCACCGAGTGGGTTCGAAGTTGGCTGTCTAATAGAAAGCAGACTGTAACTGTGGGAGGAATTGTATCAGAGCAGGGTCCTGTACAAAGTGGAGTCCTACAGGGATCGGTGTTGGGGCCTTTGCTATTTCTTACATACATAAATGATCTTGATGCAGAGGTTAGTAGTAAAATAGTAAAATTTGCAGATGACACAAAACTAGGGGGCCTAGCCAACAGTATAGAATCAACTAAGGTAAGACAGAAAGACCTAAACAGCATAAAATTGGGCAGATACCTGGCAGATGTCATTCAATTTAGGTAAATGTAGTCTTGCATGTTGGAAATAAGAACCTTAGACAAGACTACTTCATGGGTGGAAAAAAACTAGAATGTGCTCAATTTGAAAAGGACGTGGGAGTAATGGTTGACCCAAGCTTAACAGGATCTAGGCAGTGTGCTGTAGCAGTAAAAAAGGCCAACGGGATGCTGGGATATATAGCCAAAAGTATTGAGTATAAATCTAAAGAGGTCATATTGAAATTGTACAATGCCTTAGTCAGACCGCACCTGGAATACTGTGTGCACTTCTGGGCACCACACTATAAAAAAGATACCGAAGCTCTAGAAAAGGTTCAAAGAAGGGCAACTAAATTAGTTCCTGGCATGAAATATAAAAGCTATGAGGAAAGACTCAAGTTACTTAACCTATTAAGACTAAGCGAGAGGAGGCTTAGGGCTGATTTAATTGAGGTATTTAAATTTATAAAAGGAATCAATAAGGTTAACTATAATAGATTCTTTAGGGTGAGTTCAGTCTGTAAAACAAGGGGACATAAATGGAAACTAGTTAAGAGTAAGTTCCGCACTGATGTAAGGAAATATTATTTTACACAAAGAGTTATCAATACATGGAATAGGTTGCCAGGTCATGTAGTTGAGGCAGAGACCCTTGCTGTGTTCAAGTCTAGACTTGATGCAGTTTTGGATACTCTTTAATTAAGAAATGGCGAGCTTAGGTGGGCCGAATGGCCTGTTCTCGTCATCATATGTTCTTATGTTCTTATGATAATTCGGCCTATCGCTATCCTTTTCTTTCTGTTCAATTGATTTGGGTGGCACGGACCCCGGCATCGCTGTGATTCTGTTGTGTTTGTGTGTTGTGATTCTGTTTTTTTTTTCAATACTGAATGTAAAGTATATGAAACAAACAAAAGTATGGAGGTGTGTAAAATATAAGCTGTGAAAGTGCAAGGTAAACAGAGTCAGATTAGTGTCCTTTTTACAGTGTGGGTGTGCTTATGGAGTTCAGTCCCTCCCTCCGTCTATGCCCCTTTCTGCTCATTGGTTCTCAGCCACCCGCTACCTGCTGCACTTTGTTTTGGTCCTTTCACAGCGGTGGTGCCCCTGACTGTTGACGCCACCACATCAACGGCAGATGAACTTTGGACACTTGGGAAGAGCCCGGAGGCTGAGTGCAGCTGCGCACAGAGCGTGCGCAGAGCTGGAGCTCACGCTTCCCGCTTTCTTCACCAACGAAATAAGAATCCTCCCACCCCACCTGCCAGTGCAATGTGCTTGCCAGCAGCCGACCTCTCGGTCACGTTTGCTTTGTTTCCCGGCTTCGGCCACTGTGCTGTCTCAGGTTGCAGCTCTGCCCTGAAGCACTGCCCAGGTGCCTGGATTTCAGGGACATCCTGCATTCTGCCACAGACATCCCCAGAATTTATCAGTGTAGCTTTTGTACGTTTGTATTGTGAACCTCTTCTTTATGTACAATGCCCTGGTGAAATCAACTTTGTGCCTTTAGGAACGGACCATAAGCATGGACCACGTGTGTGTCGCTCTTCCCAGCTTGCACAGGGTAGAGGGCAGCAGATGGAAGACTTGGTATTGACATTGCAATACAGTGTCTTTCATTCTCTTTTTGTTCTGGAAATGATCATCCATTATAATAGGATGTGAAATGTAAGGTTACCAAAAGCACTTTTTATCAGTGGAGGGTAAACTCCATGTCATATTTGCAATGTGAACTGTAACTGTGCAAGGGTGATCCATCAAACCAACCGTTGTATTTGCAAGAAACTTCCTTTTTCAAATAAGATGTGTCAAAATCTAACCCCAACCCCAACCCCAACCCACACCCCAACCCTACAACCAACCCTAACCCCAACCTTAACCCCAACCCTAACCCCAACCCCAACCCTAACCCCAACCCCAACCCCAACCCTAACCCTAACCCCAACCCTAACCCCAACCCCAACCCCAACCCTCACCCCAACCCCAACCCTAAAACCAACCCTAACCCCAACCCCAACCCTCACCCCAACCCCAACCCTAACCCCAACCCCAACCCTCACCCCAACCCCAACCTTAACCCCAACCCTAACCCCTTGGGACCCTGAGTCTGACCATGACCCTTCCCTACTCCAAACGGGTCCTAGGGGGCTTTTTATGGCACACCCCAGGGGACCCAAATCTCCCCCTGCCCTCACCTGGAGATATCATTTCGGCTGTGACCTGTTCCCCAATTCAGACTATCACAATATCTCTCACTTATACATTGCATGACAGATGGGTTTTGGGAGCTGTACGCTGGGAAACGTATGGAACAAGGGGATAAAGAGATCGGGTGGGCCAGTGCAAATTTCGGCCTGTACAGCCTGGATTATCCACCTTTAGAGGGGAGTCTGGGAAGGTACGAATGGCTGGAAGTTTAGATTATTTTCCCACAACCTAACCCTAACCCTAACCCTAACTGGGGCCCTGACTATCATGGCCCCAACCCTAAGGCCAACCCTAACCCTAATTGGGGCCCTAACCCTAATCGAGGCCTGAACCCTAGCTCTGACCCCAACCCCAACTGGGGCCCCAACTGGAGTGGCCCTAGCCCTAATGCTAACCCCAACCCTAACTGGGGCCCTAACTCTAATCGCGGCCCTAATCCCAACCCTAATTGGGGCCCTGGCTGTTTTGGCCCTAATCCTACTGCGGACCCCAACCCTAATCTGGGCCCTGACCCTAACCGGGGCCCTAACCCCAACCCTGACCCCAACCTTACATTGGGCCTGGACTGCAACCGTGGCCCTAACTCTAACCCTAAACTCCAGTTGGGACCCCAAGAACAGGTACAACCCCAAGGGAAGATACAATAGGCCAGAGCACTGAAGAGCTTTGTGCTCCTTTTCTCAAAAACGATATATAACAAAACACCCTAACCCTAACCCTAGCCCCTAGCCCCTAGCCCCTAACCCCTAACCCCTAACCCCTAACCCCTAGCCCCTAACCCCTAACCCCTAGCCCCTAACCCCTAGCCCCTAACCCCTAGCCCCTAGCCCCTAGCCCCTAGCCCCTAACCCCTAACCCCTAACCCCTAGCCCCTAGCCCCTAACCCCTAGCCCCTAGCCCCTAACCCCTAACCCCTAGCCCCTAACCCCTAACCCCTAACCCCTAAACGCATTCTGATTGGACGAACGTTTTTCTTGAATAACTCCTGAACCATATGTTCTAGAGACTTGCAACCAGCGTTTGTCTAATATAATTCGGCCATTCTGCATCCAACGGTACCATCCATGAGTCTACGACTTACCGTTCCCGAGATACAGAAAAAACAATGTTTTTTTGGACATATCTCCAGACTTGAACGTAGTACACGCTCGAAAGCAGTATCAATGGAAAGCCCATACCCGAAAATGGGGGGATAGGACATGGTCCCATGTCTCTAGCTCATTGCGTTCTTGAGATATCACTCTCCAAAAGGATCGTCACTTTGACGATCGTGGTTATTACCCATATACCTAACCCTAACCCTAAACCCTAACCCTAACCCTAACCCTAACCCTAACCCTAACCCTAGGGGAAGATACAATAGGCCAGAGCACTGAAGAGCTTTGTGCTCTTTATTTTAAAGAAAACACATAACAAAACAACCTAACCCTAACCCTAACCCTAACCCTAACCCTAACCCTAAACCCTAACCCTAACCCTAACCTTAAAAAAAAGCCTACTAAAACAGTGCCCCTAAAAAACCTAACCCTAACCCTAACCCTAACCCTAACCCCTAACCCCTAACCCCTAACCCTAACCCTAACCCTAACCCTAACCCTAGCCCTAACCCTAGCCCTAGCCCTGGGATTATTGTGCAAATTTAGTAAGTTCACGGATGCCAAGGGAAGAGAAATATGGCTCTCAAACTCGGCACGTGCGCTCTCTAGCGAGGGGAGATGGAAACCTGTAAATAACCGAGACCGTGCTCCTCTTTGGTGAATTTTGGCAATTTTTTAAAAATTCACTCATGTACAATATTACTGTTCATTGTCTATACCTCAGTCATGTGCAATAGTAATGTTTAATGACTATTTAACTGTGTACTGCCTGTTTTTATTTATTTACTATTTATGTTGTTTGATTACTTATTTTCATTATTTCTTGTTCTTTTTCTACTTTATGCTGCTGTATCACTGCAAATTTCCACTGCAGTGGGACAAATAAAGGATTATCTTATCTTATCGTTTCTACTTCTTGTTATTACTTCTCTCGTAGCGCGTGGTGTGTTAGTTTGACATAATTTGTAGCCACAAGAGGTCGCTGTAGCATTGTGCATCGTGTTTCATTTTCACGTGGTTAGTAAAACAAACGAACGGTAGTATATATTTCTACTGTAGGCTACTAATTTTGTACTGGAATTGATGTTTTTCTTTTTAAATTTCATTTCATATGAAAGACATAAAATATATTACACAATAACACAATTAGATTATTATATTAAAACTATTTTAAATGTAGCCATTTTGGTAAATCCACAGCAGATTTTTGGTGTGGGAGGGCTGTATTTATCTGCCAGATGACTGACCACTCAGGTTCGTGTTGTTTACCCATAACTGCAGCTTTGTGGATAGAATATATGTGGATGGTTATAATATAATATGGAAGTAGCATAGCAGTCTTCCAGGCAAAACTACAGCTGTTACCTAGCCAGCAAGCTGGAGTGATAGCGAGCTGCCATCCTAAAATGACTGACTTAAAAGCAAAGTGCGTGAAATGTTATGACTCGGTGAGACAAAGGCACATGACATCAGCCACCATTTTCTTTAAAAGAGCCCACTTTATTTTGCATTTGCTTATATCTTGCATGTGAATTTGGGGTTTTGTGTGTGGATGGTGAGCAGCCTAATACCCTATGTCTGTGGTCTCACTGAGGAGGCTGATGCATTTCCACTTTGTGATGTGATGATCAGCAGCTCCCCTGCTGTGTTGATAGCAGATTCCTCAGTAGAAGAATGGCAGGGACCATGGAGTCTTCACCTGCAAGTATTCTCACTAAATCATCTGTGGATGACCTCCCACCTTTGCACAGGTACAGTCCTCATTTTCATTATTATGAATAGCAACATGGCTGGGTGTGATCGAGAATCGCCAACACTCAACACTCAATGACTGACTCCAGAGGACTCCCTTTATTCTCTGATCTCCTCTGCCTTCTGACCTGACCTGCTCCTGATGGCTCCAGGCCCTATGGCCTCTGCCTGGGCCCTGTGGGGCGCACAGCTGTCTCCCTGGAGCCCTCTCAGCTGACAGTTTCCTAAACAGGGACTCAGAAGAACGGGTGCTGCCTACGATTTCTATGTGCTATGTACAATGACATGGTAATGAGCATTTGTGCTGAGAAAAAGTTGAATACATGTTTTGTGCACTGGTCACTATTAATGTGTGCTTTAAAGAGGATGGTGTCTCATACAAAACGTAGAAATGACACTTTTGGCATTAGTTTGTTTAGTAAAATAAAGGTGACCAGGATCTTCATCAGCCAGAGAGGTGATTGGGTGCAGTGACCCTGAAGCACTGAACACAGTGCTCATATTGGTCATGTCAGCATCAGGGATTCAGAGCTATATAATATTTATGGGACGTACAGAACTAGAGCAGAACAGTACATGCAACTTGAAAAAGACTTGGGAGAAATGTTGATGCAAGTCTATCAGGCCATAGACATTGTGTCAAAGTTATGTCAAAATTAATCCTGTACAATGCCTTTGTCAGGCTAGTGAGTCCAGTTTTGGGCACCACACTACAACAATTAAGAAAAATTCAGGAAATTAGAAAAAAAAATTCAAAAGGCAAAAGTTTTGAAAATTTAAAAAAGGATCACTAAAGTGGACTACAGAAGTTATTTTAAGATTAATTCTCTCAGTGGAACAAAAGGATTTAAAGATAATTCATGGTAAATTTCAAACTTATTCTATGAATTTTTTTCACTCTAAAAAGCTGAGCTGAATGGCATGTTCTCATAATTAAACTTCTTATGTACTTCTGGTCTTATTTCTTTAAGTCTGTGGAGTTTATGAGCAAATTAGTCTTAAACCTTAGTGTCCTCTAGAGGTCAGTAGTGAGATGTTTTGTTTGTTTCAAGCAGAATTAAACTGAAATGCAGCACTGCTCCTCTGTTTTTGTTGGTTGTGATGTGGATTTGAAGTGTACAATTATTTTGTCCACAACATCATAAACTACAGGAGCAACCTATGAATGTCTGCCACTGATGCTTCCTGGCAGCTGTGTGTGAGAGGCTGCCCTGTTTGAGAGCAATGTGTCCGTCGTATCCTAAGCTGGAACATGGGTGAGCACGAGGAGAAACATCAAAGCTCAGGGCCCTCGTGCAGGCCACAGCGTGCTGTTCCCACACATCCCCCAGGCAGTGTCCTATGCTGTGATCACAAAACATTGATGAGACGTAATCAGGAGCCCAAAACTGTACAACCCACATCATTTTATCCTCACATTGCTCCACTACTACCTTATCGTGATAGTGCTACGCTACAGACATATCCCTTATAGTCCTACAACACAGCCTTATCCCTATAGTGCTACACTACTTCCTTATTCTTATATTCTGTTCTTATATTATTATATATTCCTACTGTACAGTCTTATCCTTATAGTTCTACAATGTGTCTAAAATGTTACCCTCATAGTGTTACACTACAGCCTTATCCTTGCCATTTGAAACAAAATTTAATTAACATTTTTCATGTTCTTGGTATTTCATCTTGCAGCAGATGGGATACAAACACCATCCCTAGGAAATCCCAGACTTGCTATGGGAATGGAAGTAAGAGCCAAGTCCTGTGTAAACAGCAGCACTGCTGAAGGCTGCTCATCTAGGCCTTGCTAATTACACCCTGTGTAACAATGCATGTCTGATACATTACTTTAATTCTAACATCTAACATCACCTGTATGCCTCCAGCTCCAGACAAGATTGTACCCAAGGGTCTGACAGCAGACCATTTTTGCACCCTGGCCTGTTCCTTGTTGATGTTTGAGCTCTGTTGTGGTTAGGTTAACTGTTGCTCTTAAGACAATCACACTACAGATATTTGCTAGATGAATTAGAAGACATTTCTTTCCATTTTTAAAAAACCTGGAGATCTTTAGTCTGAGACACAAGCTGCCAGTTTTCATCAGGGCCTCACACATCTCACCCATTATGCTGCAGGCTTCTGAAGAGCCATGGAAAGCCTGCAGTGTTGGATTTGCGCATCTCCAGCCCTGCCGGGTAGGAGAACCGTTACTCAATTCAATTCAATTCATTTTTATTTGTATAGCGCTTTTTACAACACAAGTTGTCACAAAGCAGCTTTACATTGTTCCCAGGCCTGAGACCCCCTGAGAGTAAGCCTAAGGCAACAGTGGCAAGGAAAAACTCGCTATCAGGAAGAAACCTTGAACAGAACTGGGCTCATGGGGGGGGGGGGGGGCCCATCTGCTTCTGGCCGGCACTGGGCAGATAGAACAATAGTAGTTAACAGTAGAGTAATTATAAGAATGTCTCCTAGGATGTCCGGTTCTTGGCACGCAGTAGGCTTTGATGGGCAGGGCAGCGAGGTAGCAGGACTGGAAAACGGGATGAGACGCTTGGGCTACAGCTCCGGACAGGAGCCCGGAGCAGGGAATAGGAAGCAAACAGAAAACAGTGGTTAGTGGATGATAAGAATGGCAGGGATGTAGAACAGAGAGGCAGGAGAGGAGGGGCAGAGAAAAAGGTGTGCAACAAGGAAAGACCCCGGCAGGCTAACATTATGGCAGCATACCTAGGGGACAGGAAGCAAGGGACCGGCATAGTCATGAGGGCGACCCTAAGACAGTCAACACTCACACAGAAGTGTGCTGGGAGTAGCAGCCTGGTCTCTCTGGTCTGCTGCTCAGCATTAGTGGTGAAATAGTTTCAGACAGCAGCATTCCATTTGACTATGACATATTTCTGTTTGATGGACAGACTTTTAAAACATTTATGTTATGACCTCAGCAATGTTAATTCTTTCTTCTGGAGCTGGGGCCTCATTTAAACATGTTACACAGATTTTATTCTACATTTGTGTAGGCAAGATCAAATATATCTTCATTCAAACAATATTTATATAATTTGTTTAATAAAAATAAATTTTTTTAAAATGCAATCACTTGCCAAGGAGCCAGTCATTTCTTACAGCTCTTGCCTCCAGGGGTGTGAGAAGTTGCTTGTGGGGAGATCCAGGCCATATAAGAATCACAAATGAGCTGGACCCTCATGGAATGATGGTTTGTCTGATCAACATAATTAAACCTGTTTACTGATGCTGCCTGTATGGCAACATGCTTCCAGGTTGATGGCCCCCGTTGCATTGGGGAATCCACTGAGGACCAGAGGTGCTGTATTTTAAAGAGATGAATGTAAATTCTATGAATGGTTGGTGCACAGCATCCACTTACTTCTGTGCTTTTAATGGATATGCTTAGGTATTTAATTTTAGCTGTATATAGCAAGAAGTAGTAAATCATGTGTGGTGTGGATCCATTCCTCATGAACTCTGAAAGTCTAATGGACCAATGACAGTGATCACATCATCATTTGACAAGTGCCTGTATGTCTGTTTCCTCTCATCTCCTATCAGTTCTGAAACATAATTGAATTATTTGGATTTAACCAACTTCTGTGCTCACATGGCATTAATAATCACACCATTTTGTTGATTTTTACACATTATGTGCCTGAATCAACAACCTCTTTTGCTTTACTTTTGATGTGATTTTCATGAGCTGTGTGTATAAAGCATATTGATCTTGTTTTATTAATACTGTTGTATGTATTATAGGACTAAGTACATAAATCAACGCATCCACAAACGTGCATACATTGTTACTGCTGCAAGGAACTTTTTTACCAATAGGGTGTTTTGTATTCTCAGCTTTAATTTGAATATTTGCAATTTAATAATATAATCATTATAAGCAGGTGTCTGTACAAATCTGCTTTGCTTCAAAAAAAAAAAAAGAAAAAAAAAAAACGGGGGCAACAGTGGCTCAGGAGATAGAGCAGTCGACTGGGGATTGGAAAGTCCCTGGTTCGAATCTGGCTCATCCTGGCAGAGTGTCGAAGTGTCCTTGAGCAAGACACTGAACCCCCAACAGCTCCCAGTGGCCAGTTGGTAAGCCTGTATAGCAGCCTCTGCCACTGGTAGGTAGATGTAAGGCATATAACTGTAAAGTGCTTTGAGTACTCAAATGAGTAGAAAAGCGCTATATAAATGCAGTCCATTTACCATTTACTTCTAATTCTCTCTGTGATGCTGGGGCAGTGAGTGTGCTGTGCTGTGATGTAAATGATGCTGCTCTCTAAATCAGGCTGGGTTATGTCACGCCTGCCGCTGAGCTCCCTCTGAAAGGACCGAGGCTGGAGAGGACGTTCATCCTCATCCTCATGTGATAAAAGTCTGCCTGATCTCTGAATGCATGCTCATGGCATAACGTATACCACAGTCTCCAAAAGTGTTACCTTTAAGCAGACTTATAACCTATAAAACACAGTTATATCACCATCATTATTATTATATCTAAAATCTAATTTTTATGTTTCTTGATTTGATCTAATATATGATGTCTTACTTTATTATTTCATTAGGGATGTGGAACACAAATCTAATGATATGCAGATTTATATTTGAACTGGATCGATCATCAATATGAACAATATGAACCTTACATCCATAGTTGGATTTTTGGCATTGAACTGACACTGAGCAACTGAGCAACTTACATAGGTTACAGTTTTATACATTTGTACAGCTAGGTATTTACTGAGGTGATTCTCACTTAAGTACCTTGCCTAAGGGTACAACAGCAATGCCCCAATGGAGAATTGAACCAACAACCTTTCAGTTATGAGTCCTGCTCCTTACCGCTATGCTACACTGCTGCATTTTATACCTAATTATTTTCTGAAAATTATAGCTACACACAATATTTTATTTTAAATAAATGCAGGTAACTGCTTTAAAAAAGAAAACACTTAGTGTAGTAAATGAGGGATAAAACATATATTGAAAGCCAGTGCTTTCACACAGGTGTGGTTCCTGAGTTAATTAAGCAATTAACATCCTATCATGCTCAGGGTCATGTGTAAAAATGCTGGGTAGGCTCATTTGTTCATTATTTTGGCTATCCTGACTAGAAGAAGAGATCTTGACTTTGAAAGAGGGGTGATGTTGGGGTTTGTTTGGTGGCAGCTTCAGTGGCACATTCTCCTGGCTTGGTTTACGTCCCCTCAAACCCTTAGATGACAAGGTAAGGACCAAAAAATAGCCATTCTGAGTGATAACCTTCATCCTAAGCATCTCTACCCTGAGGGAGGGTCTCTTTCATGATGATAATTCCCCCATCCACAGGGCACAAGTGGCCACTGAATGGTTTTACAACCATGAAAACAATGTATACCACATCCCACATCTGTCTCAGTCATCAGATCTCAGACCAGTTACTGACTGAATCTCCCGCTGATAGGAGATTCAGGAGGGTGTCCTGGCAGCTACCTGTATATTTCAGATATTGCTGTCACTTTTAAACACTAAAACGATGCATCTTCCTGGTTCATCTAACATGGTCATTATGCTTCTTCGATGAGTCGTATTTACAGATCTTACATGTTTACAGCTTCTGTCGCATGCCTGCAATACAGCTGTTCAGCCTCAAGCGTGGATTCATATGCACAATCGGGAGTTTATATTAAGGATGTCACAGCAAGTTCAATGTTTATGAATTATGCTGATTTTGCACATATGATGCTCACAATGAGGCCCCTGGTGTGTGCAATAAGTACAATATGTAGTTGAAATGCATCAAAATTTGTACACCTTTTCTGGAAAATTACACTGTTGTCAGATGTATGTTGACTGCTGTTTTACATTGCTGAATTCTTTCCAGCTGTTAACTCAATGCTTCTGCCACATTCATACTGTAGTCTTTCCTGATCTTTAAAAGTGGTTAATTAAGTTTTCACCTTCCTCCCACCAGTCCTAACAAAAAGATCTCCCTTAAAAGTATTTGGCAACCTCCTGTATTCACTAAAAATGTAGAGACTATTCCAAGTCAATAAAATAAACTGTGCCCAGAAACCCAAGACATCCATCCGGGTGGTCTTTGTGTTGGGTTCATGCTTACAATGAATGACATCAGCATAATTTTAGACACAAACTCATCCCAGTCTAACTCTCATCTCATCAGGGTTCTAATTAGTGAGGAACTTGTGCCTGTCTGGGGACAATTGTGTGCTAGCACCCTCCTCCCCTGAGTGGATGCACACTACCGACCCTCGAAAACAGGAGTTCCCCTCCCCACTGTCTGTCTCCCATGTCCTTTGCACAACAGATCAGGGAGCTCAGAAACCCACCCCAAATACTTCTTGTACCCTCCAGAGAGAGAGATGGGGGGGAGGGGTGTAAGAGGTGGAGTGGGACAGTGACTGACCCTAAGGGCTGGGTTCCAGCCTGAAGTAGAGGGGTGCCTGTAGGACACTTGCAGAGGTGTAGGCTTATGGAAATCTTTGTTTGCCCTCCTTCAAAATTTATACAGGTAAGCATTCTGGCACTTATCAGATTCTTAGCCACAAGAAAAAAGTCTTTGTCAAACAAGCACGTATAGAACACCTAAATAAGAATGTGTTCTAGGCTCAAATGGGAGCTGAGACAGGACCATGGCATCAGATGTAATATTCTATAACTCCAGAAAAATGGGGCTGTGGCACAAGCTGTTATGCTCTTTCTCTGCTGTGCCTGATGGCAAAATGTCACGCCTCACCTCAGGTACCTCTGTCTGCTTTGCAGGTGTGCCAAAGGGGCACGTCTCCATCACATCCAGCACTGATGAAATATTTACACCTGTTCAAAGCTAATTGGCAAAGGTTACTAATAACTGCTGGTGTTTCCTGTAAGAAACAGGAGAAGCATCCCGGCGAGCCCTGGAGGCAGGTGATATCACTGTTGTCGTGTGCCACCCTTATTGTTTGAGACGACCTCTGAATCATTCAGCCTGTTTAGTTATTAATGTAGTGCAAGACTAGACCAAACACTGTGAAATTGACTGCTTGAGTACTGCTTTATCAATCTGATAAAGCTATTGCAAAACAATCTACAACATGAAAAAGTAGTTAAACACAAGTCACAAATTACTGTCATTAGTGTATTTTTCATTAGGCGATTAAATTGCATTTCTCTCATAGGTTCTGTTACATTGCTGGAAACACCAATACTGTGATAACAGAAATATAGTATACACACCAAGCACTGTCACCTAGTGCATTGTGTTATAGCAGTACGAATGTCAAACTATCAGGAGTCACTCAAATCTACAGTCATTCATGTGGACACAAAAAGCCCATAGTGCTCCAGAACTGCTTTAACTCAAAGGATGAAACTATTTTTACAGCCCAAGATACTCAGCCTTGGAGACAGCTGGCTGCAGCCCTTAACCACAGTGAAGTCACATTATTGCTACATGACTCTGAGGGCTTCCCATGGACACTAGCACTGTAGGCCAGAGAGCACAGTAACCCTTCAGATGAAAGAAGACACCTTGGTGCTGGGTAACCTTCAGTGGCCAGACTGGTGAGTCACAGGGCACCAGCTGTGGCCTCACAAAGCAGCCATCAGAGCAGCACAGCCACAGGAAGAGCTGGCATTGCTGTGCCACACTGGCTACAGCCCGTGAGCACACCTACTCCACAGAGCTGGGGGCTCTTTCTCAATGGACCTTTCCACACAAATGGTCATAAAATGCAGACTCAAACCACACATTGTGGCTTAAATTGGAAGCTCCACTGCTAAAATGTTTACTCTTGAACTATTCGTTTTCCTCCTAAATAAAAAAAATCTGATTTGGTTCATTTAAAAACATGTACTTTTTTGTGTGTATTTAAAGTTTGGTCTGTTCAACAGAGATAAAGGGGATGACCTTCGTAAACATTCTGTGTCCGTGCTGTTTCCAAATGAACCATGTCAACAATAATATGCTGTCAGTCTAACCCTGATTATTTAGCATCCACAGAAAAGTGTTATATGGTGATGCTTAGCAGCAATCATGTCTCTAAAGATGCGATTGACTCTTTTACAGCATTGCTACAGTGCTATTGGCAGCACCTTGCAAGATCAGTATGGAGATGAAATAAGCAGCATTGTGGGTATGTTTGAATCATAGTAAAGGTGCCTTCACACATAGTGTGTGTGCGTTCACTAATGGACTGCAATACTGGTGCTGCTCTGACACCTGTGATCTATTTCTGGGTCTCTCTGAAGGAGCTGCATCTTCAAAGCAGTTCAGCAGCGAGCAGAGTCTGGGTGGGGAGCAGTGTACAATTGCTGGCAACATTCCATTTGCAACCCTTGAATAAATCCATTAAACAGGAGAACACAAAAGGCTGTGGCCCTGAAGAGCATGACTTCACTTCCTTAGTAACTGTTTAATGACCAGAATTTCACTGCTCCCTACATTTCTCCAAGAATTTATCATTGATCTCCAGGTGCTGACAGTAAATGCTGTCTGAAGAGCTGAGTGATTGTGATGTTATGGCATCGTGTTTACCCACAATCTTGTGCCACAATCCACAAGTGAGCAAGGTAAGTGAACAAACAAGTCCATACTTCCTGTGCCATCACACAAGTACACACTTCAAGAGGAAGAAGAAGGGTGTTACGCACTCCACTGTCTTTCCAGCGCTGTGGCTCATGACAGAGCAAGAGCGGCTGGGTGTCGTCTCCCGCACTGATGGTCCCCATTATTTACAAGCAGTTTGGAAATTGAGGAACAGTTCAGAGGAAAAAAATATATCAATACGCAGAAAGAAGTGTTCGATGCAAAATATTGACATAGACAAATGTGTAAAACATTACTTTAAGTAAACTTTATAAGACGGCTGACCTCCATTTCCTGGATTTATAGCTTGACCTGTTGGCTAAAAGTGTATTCCCTAAAACATGCAGTGTACTGAATGCTTTCCAGCAAGCTAGCCTGTTTTTGTGTTGGAATGTACCATGCATATAATCTGATGCAGTGCAAGCGAAAATGATGGCAGTCTGGTTTGTCAGTGCTGGTGTTTATTCACAACACACTGACTATCTATAAATGCTGAATCTTTCATCTCTTATTGAGAAACCAACACCTTTTAGATATACTAATAACAAATTGGTTCATTTTTGACCTCAGTATAGGAATAAGTGAAAAACAATCCACAGTTATAACAAGAAGTAAACCTTTTAGGATGCAAAAAGCAGACTGCTGTTATCAACCCTCAAGATATACACAACGATGTGGAATATCTGTAGACCAACTTTCTAATTTCCATTATTCACGAAAAATCAACAGGTAAGTTATCTCATTTTTAATGACAGTGTTCAATGTGCCGTGAGTAGTTGGAGAGCAGCATATCCAGTGTCACTAACATATAAGTAATTGAGCGTCATAATTTCAGAAATACTTGGCGCGATGACCCGTCAGGCGCCGCCGTACTGTAACAAAAGGCGCGCATTATATTGAAACATCACTTCCGGAATATTGCGTCAGCGCGAAAAAGAAGAGGGAACAGGGTTTTAACAAGCAAATAAAAACTTGACAATACGTATCAATGGGAAATGAGCGACAGCTAAATGGATTCTATCGAGCGGGGGTAAGACGAAATATTTAGCTAAGAAGGAGACTTTAATCATGGCGAATGAAAGCTGCAAACGCGTTCAGCCGCGTTTCTGTTCTGCGATCAGACTAAGTTACCCTGATCTAATGCCTAACCTGCTATTTTAATTACACTAACTTACCCTGGTCTCATGTCTAACCTGCTGTACAGTCATCCTTTGGAATAATATACCTGCATTTTTCATGGCCCTGATCCAGTGGATAGATCGGTCTTCACTGAGGTTTGGTTGTTTGATTTGGGTAATGACTTCCTTTGATACAGCACAGTTAGACTGAAATGCAGACTGCAGAACTAACTTAAAGCTTTTATTATTCTGCCGCTGGGTTCGCTAATTGTCAGGGTTACACTATGATCAGCTCGCTTATTGCTTACCGACACACCGACTGTGCCATGCTGCCTGCTTACGCCTTTAATATCTGCTCATGTATTTAGCCAAATGGAAGCTCCACACGTTAGCTGCAGTGGATGATAATAATGAGTTGAAATCTTGTATCATGTTACTAGACTTAAGTAATTCAGTTGTTTGCAGCTGAGTTGCAGTTTGAACAGAAGACTTGAAGTGAAGCACACTGCTAATTAGCTAAGCAATTCAAGGGACTCTGGCATTAGCTAACCTACAATACTTAAATATTAACTTGCTAGCTTGCATGTCTCCACAACAATTTCTTGAACGGTTAATGAAAGACTACACGTCGTGATTATGCTGTGTTCAACGTCAATATGAATATTTAAAAGCGAAAATGAGTATCTCACAAGCTAAATAGTCTGTTGATGTAGTCTTCAGGCTACGAACTCGCTTAAAACCATTTGACACACTTAATGTCCTGAATTACTCATGTAAACCTAGAAATGACACCGTCATAGAATTGGCACTGTTAACAGTATGGTAAATGGATAAATGATGGAGTTCAGAGTGACAGTAATCTGGACTGGTAGCTTGGTAGTTAGCGGGGGTTAGGGGTTAGAGTTAAAGGTTAAAGGTTTGGGTACACAGTCAGGATGATCACAGGCGTTTGTTGGGATTGTCAACCTTTTGGTTTATGATGGGCTTAGTGTCTTTGGCAGGACCTGTTATCTTCCAGAGTAGGATTTCTTAGCTTTTTGTACCCATGATCCTCCTGCATGCAGCTCTGAAAGGTTGGTCACTCAATGGCTTCAGCAGTGTAATTTATTCAAAAGAAAGGTTAAATCAATTCACTGTGAAGTATGGCTGCATTGTGATACCAAGAACTAAACTTAAATTCAGACTTATTTTCATATTGGCACTATTGGCTGCATATGAATCACAGCCGTTAAGCCTCTGTGCCGCCACAAAATTTAATAACTATAAAGACTGACACACTAACACCCCCTTTGTGCTGAGAACTTGAGTTTTTCCTGAGATTTTCCTGAGTTCGCCTTTGCTATAAATGAGTCTTCCTATGTTATTGGATTCTGGAATGCTGCCTGGCTCCATAGGTGGGTCTGAACAGGTAATTTCCCAGCTCTGCTTCAGTGTGAAAGGGGATCCAGGGATACAATATCTGGATACAGTTACTCCTCACTTTGGACTCGCATTTGTCTGTTGTTGGCCACCGATACACTCACAAAAGGAGAGAAATCATACCTTTGATGCTATGAAGCTGGGATAAAATCACTGCACTAATTACTAGTCTGTGTGTGTGTCCCAGGGTTACTTCCCCTTGTAAGCTAGCATGCATGTATTTTAACTATTGTAAACAGCTTTTGTTTTAAGCTGTTAAGCAAGTGAAATCTCAGATGCACTTTACAGAATGAACTGAACACAGTCACATTAATTTTATAGTGGGCATAGGTTTTATGTGTGAAATACTTGTTTTTGGCATGTCCTTTTATATTTTCCCATCTGATTGCGAGATATGGCTGTGTTGCATATACAGGGAGAAATGAAATACATTTTATTATTGTCAATTTTCCATTTTATATTTTCTTATGTATATTTATATATTTGGTTTGAAATCACATTTACCATTGTCATTGTAAATGTCCAGGTTTTTATCTTTTTTTATAAATATAAAAAGCACATGGCATTTTCACAGGCTTTTTATTTAAATGTTTCTTTGCCAAATTTGCAGAGCAGTAAACCCCCCAATTCAAAAAAGTACTTGGGGTACTCCGCTGCTCCGAATGACAGGTGCATTTCTGACTTTCTTTGCTGCTTTCTTTGGACATTCTTTTAGACAGGACTAAAGTAGCAGCTAGCTTGCTAGCTTTGTATGAGCTATACGTCAGCTTAATGTCGCTGCATCATGGCATCATGCCTCACTGTTGCTAAGATACTGAGTGCTGGCTAAGGGACCTGCACTTTGCTCTTATTGGGGGCAGAGCCTGTCTGTAGCAATGATTCCTCAATTTACCAAATTCACTGATAAACCCCAGATTCCATTCAATTCTCAGTTTTTTCCCCATCACAGAATTAATTTGGCCTCATATATGTGGTGCATCTTTATCACATTTAGCCTGGCTTTGTGATTGTCTGGGGTCTGTTCAGTTGGCCAGTCCCTCTCCAGCCTCTTCTCCAAATCAAGGTCCTGGACAGAGCTGTGTGTGTGTGTGTGTGCGTGCGTGCGTGTGTGTGTGCGTGCGTGTGTGTGTGCGTGTGTGTGTGCGTGTGTGTGTGCGTGCGTGTGTGCGTGCGTGCGTGTGTGCGTGCGTGTGTGCGTGCGTGCGTGTGTGTTTGGGCGTGTGTGTTTGGGCGTGTGTGTGCGTGTGCGTGCGTGTGTGTGTTTGTGTGTGTGTGTGTGTGTGTGTGCTTGGGTGCGTGCGTGCGGGGGCGTCTGTGTGTTTGTGTGTGTGTTTGTGTGTGTTTGTGTGTGTGTGTGTGTGTGTTTGTGCGTGCGTGTGTGTGTGTGTGTGTGTGTGTTTTGTGTGTGTGTGTGTGTGTGTGCGTGCTTGCGTGCGTGCAGGGGCGTCTGTGTGTTTGCAAGCGTGCGTATGCGCACATGCTTGCATGTGTGTGTCTGTGCACAGTTTTATTAATGGTAACCTGTGAAATGCAGTTATGATGAGTCGTAAGTGGTGATGTCTTCTACAGTGCTGGATGTTTGTGCATTTCAGTGGCTTTATTTTCATTCACTCATATTAGAATCAAAAAACCATGGCCACTTTCTCAAAATGGCATAACTAGCATCCTTTCACTAAGCTCATGATTGGTCAGTGGTTGGGTGTTCACACATTGATTGGACGTTGCTGACCACCATATATCCATTTGCCTTCCTCTCAGCAGAGGGGTCGTGTTCTTGTCCATTTCTGATTAGGGGTTTAAGGTTTCAGAGGCATTAAAACATGTTTTAAAACCAAAATGTTGTAGATGGGCATCACTTTATAGCTTCTGTCTGAAAATTACTCCATAAGAAGCATTTTGGCTTTTGTTCCCACAGAGCATGTTATCCTAAGCTTAATAGTGAACTAAAGCAGCATTTTGGTTTTTCATTTATTTTACAAGATTATGAGTATGTCACTCCTTGAATATAATGAAATATTTTAAGCAAGATAAGAGTATGATTTTTATGTGGTTGGAGGACCGGGTGTTGAGTTGTGTATGACTCAGTTCCTTCAGATCCTGGAGTTCAGAATAAGTAGCCGGAAGAGTGAGCTGGCTGTGATGCCTTTGCTCATTCACTGCATATTCAGGAATGTGAAGGTTTGAACTTACTAAGAAACATTAAGACCTGAAGAGAAATGCAAATATCTTTTAATACACTTCCAATGTCCTCTGTCCTTTACACTGAGTAGGAGTGATAAAATGCTACACCCTGGCTGAAGGCATTTCATTCCTTTTAAGTTCCTTTTATGTATCTGTCTTCATTTCAGATGGCTGTGAAATTCTAATGGAAGTGGAATGGGACATTTGCAGTGTCCACTGTTGTGAAGTTCTGTCATTTGGGCAACATGTCCTAGACTTCTGTGGTTTCATCATTTTCATGTTTTGAGGTCTACCGACACAATCCTAACTGCTTTTCAGGCAATAAGTACTGGAATATATCTTGGTTTAAAGGTTAGAATTTTAGAAAAAGCTGCTTAATAAAATTAGTTGGTTACCTAAACAGTAAGTAACAGTAAGTTGTTATTAGTATTAGTATTAGTGTAAAAAATAAACACCCAACCAAAACTGCATCAGCTGTAAGACAAAACTTTGGCTAGTTGAATATATGTACTTTTGTTTTTCACTTTTGAGAAATGAAGTGACATCTCTTTTCACATTAACTACTTGCATACCCAACTGATGGTGCTTTGTGATACATTTCTGATGAATGAATTACTGAGTGAAAACCAGGATGGTTCAAGGAATACAGAAAATGTTTTTGCTTGGAACTGGAGGTGACCTGACAGTTTTTCTTATTCAGCCACTTTTACTCAACGAGTGCTGAAATGAAGATGAATATCCAGGGGATTGATTGTGTTTTCCGGTAGGCTTGTGACTATTCAGGACTGAGTGGCACACAACAAATCAGTGCTTTAGATCTGATGTCCTTCCATCCTGGCACTGTTTAAATCTGACAATTCAGCATCTGATTCCTGAGGCTGCTGTCCTACTGTTACCAACAGCACACATTCACATTCATGGAAGTGCTCAGATACTGCATAACTGATCTCATTATCAGACACGCTTCCATGCCTGGCCAGGCTTTACACAGAGTAACAAAACTAGAAAGGAGAAAGCAATCATCTGCCATTCAGAGTGTTGTGACTGGAAAATATGTGACCAAGGAAATAATGTTAATGTACAGCATGTAATTATTTAGGTGAGAAGGTGAAGTTAAACCTCACATCAGTGCGCATTTATGTGGTCCCAGCCCTCTTCTCCGGGGAGATGAAAGTGCTGAAGCTGCATTTACCAGCTGCCTGGCTGCTGCCATGCCTGAGAGGCACCTGAGGGAAGTGTTCTGCTAGGACGGACCGCTCACCAGCATCTGTGTCCTGTACAGCCATCTATCCCACCCTTGTACTCAGACAGCAAAGAGGTGAGACTACTTTCTGTGTTACACTTGAAATAGCCTCTTATAGTAAAATGCAGGGAGCTTGATTTTTGGGCTGAAGAGGAAGCTATGAGAATAGAGCTGGAATGTCCAAGAATCAGAGTTGACTTTTCAATCACAGAAACCCTCGTATTCTGTCACAAGGAGTCTACATGGGACAGGCAGCACAAGGGATGTTTTCTACTTCAACATGATGTTAAAGGCAGTGCAGAAGAAATGGAATGGCTTTATGTAGCAGTTGCATTTGCAGAGCTCACAGTCAAAAGGCTGCAGGACTGAAGGTGTTAGATTAGGGGTCTTGCTTTATGTAGCCCTCTTTTGGAATGGCTAATTGCATAATTAGGCCTCACAGTGACAGCCAGCATGCTGGCTCAGGAAGCGCAGTCCTCTGATAGTGCGAACTCTCAGCGCACCGGTGACCGAAGTGCCTACTGGGGAATGGGTGTGGCTTTGCTGATGTCATCGGAGCCACCTGCAGGCACTGCTGAGTGACAGTGTGCCTGAGAGCGGTGAGGCGAGCCACCCCTGCTGACACACCCACCCCTGTCCCCAGTGGGATGAATGCAGCTTTATCTGTTGCTGAGAATCACTGTTGGGTGATGACATATATTTGGGATCGACAGACTGTCGAGCTGAATCTGTACTCAGGGCCTTAACCACTGACCCGCTCAAGGACCCCAGATTTGCTTTTGTTTTATTCTCACACTGGCAGATTCCAGGTAAACTCCAGCACTGGTGTTACCATGGGGCATATATTGGTGTAAAAAAGTACTGTGTTAGTATAGACTGCTTGTGATAAAGAGATAAGAACTTAGAGGTGCTGAAGACCTTTCGTAGTTACTGAGTCCTGCCTGGTGTCTGTGATGTGCTTTGCATAGTGGTGGAGATGCCAGAGGGCCCAGCTTTGGCTCCAGAGATGAGTGAAGCCACAGGTTTCAGGAAGTTACCATTGTGATAACTGGGACTAAAGCACAGCTTCCAGGTGGGTTGACATCTTGCTGCGTTCCTGTTGTACTGTACAGTGCTTTCAATGGGTGACTTTAAATATTATTATTCTTCCTATCAGGGCCATCACAGCTTCTCTATAGTGTTACATTCAGTTACAATTAAATTTGGATCATTCTATGGAGTTTTTTTCCTAAAAATTTGAAAATGAAACCCAAGGAAAAGGTTTAGTCAGGCAGGTGAAATGTGATCCCAGACCCACTGACCAGTCCCATTTATAAATGCAAGCACTTTACCTGGGTTTTATTTTCTCACCTGACCACCCAGGTCTTCTGTTCTGCCAGGCACTGTGTCTGCATGTCCTTGTTAATTAGGTTACAGATGGTGACAGTGTGAAGTTTGCATGTAGACAGCTTGTGTTTGCATGTCTTCCTTAAAGCAGCTTTAGGTTAGCCTGCTTGGGGCAGTGCACGCTGAAAGTGTTTCCCTGTGATTTCAGTTGCAGCATGATTTCCATCCTACAGCACAGGGTCCCACAGATCCAGATCCTTCTCTTGCTCCTGTGCCCCATGTGTGCAATGTTGACTGGCCCTGCGGTAATGTGAAGTGGATATCAGAATGCAGTCAGCAAGTTCAGGAAGTTCTGTTTGCGCACAAGTCTTGGTAGTTAACAATTATTGTAATTTTCTGTTTTTTCTGCAGGTCATAACTGAAGGGAAATGGCATTTGGAGATTCTTTTACTGATGGGAGATGTGCAGAAGATGGGTTTATGGGCAGGGGGTGTAAGCTGAAAGGTTGCAGTGATGGCTACAGTTTATTCTATAGGTGTAGACGGTCAATGATTGCTGTGCTTGTGGAGGGATCCCTGAATATAAACCTTCTCACCACCAGTATTACGTGGATGTGTGTAAGTTGGCTGTATTCAAGGAATAAAGTGTTTGGTTTTTTTTGCAGATGTTTGTCCTTGTTATATTCCTTCTCCATGTCAAATGCAACATCTTTGTGTGTTTTCGTAAACTCTGTAGATGTAGAGTGGGACAGGCCTTTTACCTCAGGTTGAGAGTCAGGAATCAGGCCCGTATGGTGCCGTTATCAGTACGTACTCTTTAGTCTCATTTTTACCTTCCTAACAACCCCCTGCCCCTCCCTTTCATAGCCCTGTTTTGGATATTAGGCTCATCTCGCAGGAATAGTCTTGCACAGTAGCAAATGCGATTCTCCAGTACACTTCACACTCCAGTCTTCTCGGCAGGGATGTAGATGGGACGGCCAGCACCAGCTGCAGTTCCGTTTCAACACAATGTTAAAGGCAGTGCAGAAGAAATGGAATGGCTTTATGTAGCAGTTGCATTTGCAGAGCTCACAGTCAAAAGGCTGCAGGACTGAAGGTGTTAGATTAGGGGTCTTGCTTTATGTAGCCCTCTTTTGGAATGGCTAATTGCATAATTAGGCCTCACAGTGACAGCCAGCATGCTGGCTCAGGAAGCGCAGTCCTCTGATAGTGCGAACTCTCAGCGCACCGGTGACCGAAGTGCCTACTGGGGAATGGGTGTGGCTTTGCTGATGTCATCGGAGCCACCTGCAGGCACTGCTGAGTGACAGTGTACCTGAGAGCGGTGAGGTCAGCCACCCCTGCTGACACACCCACCCCTGTCCCCAGTGGGGTGATAAGTTTGATCTGCCACTATGGGCTCCCGGGCATCATCGGCTGATGACCTGGCCAGGATTCAACCAAGGCTGTAGAGAAGACAGCACTCAACGTGAGTTCCGTCACCTAACCCTAACCCTAACCCTCACCACCCAGCTGCTCAGGGGGCTGGCCCAGTCTAATCTGAACACAGCACTCTTGTGCAGAAACATTCTGTCCCCTGCTTAAGTTTAAATAAGCGTGGGCAGAAGTGAAACTATGTTCTTGATATCTGTCTTGCGTTTAGTGAAATTATGTTCTTGATATCTGTGTTGCGTTTAGCATTACTTGCATTGAAAACATTGGATTTGTTTGAAAAATTGCCAGTTTTGTTTATTGTAGAAATTGTCAAAGGTAAAATGGCGTTTCTGACTTGCCATTTGTACATTATATAAATACTATGTATACTATAAATCTCCACTGGTAATGTCAAAAATCAAGCCAGACTGACAATGAACTGGATCAAAAAAATTCTCAGAATTAAATACTGGCAATGTAAAGTATGTGGAAGTGGCTCTGGGTAAGAGCGTCGGCTAAATGGTGTAATGTAATGTAAAGTGGCAGTTTTGCGTGTGTGATGCTGAGCAAGCCTCAGGCTGGTCACTTCCTTTAGTTTCGTTGACTAAATAAATTGTACCAGGGAGAAAGGAGCGTGTTCAGAACGGCATACTGGTGTTGATTCGATTGTACTTTTACTCACAGCTACCCTGAGATACTGAGATGTCCAGAGACCGGTATGAAGCAGCCAGGCTCCCTTTATGTGGCTGCAAGATTAGTTGTACTGCACTTGCTGTATATGTTTATTTGCTCTTATGCACTTCAGTTGTTAATGCTCTGTATGTCACCTGCCAAATAACGAGCAGATGCTGCCTGACCTGGGTCAGCCAGGGAGAGATGTTTTTTGCTTGGCACTTTCCCAGGGCAACTTGCAGCATACAGGTTACCCATTTATACAAAAGGGGTGTTTGCTTGAAGCTGTACCTCAGCTGTACCCTGTGATAGGATTCCCCCACCTTGGAATCTCTTCTATAACCTTCAGGTTTATCTGCTCAGTTCCTCAGCCAGATGGGTATATTTCAGGACAACCAATGTGTACAAGCATAAATCCAGTAGCCTCTTCGTGTCCAGGTAAGAGATCCCCATGGAACCCTCTGACAGTAGGAGACGCTGTGGAGGTGGCACCTTGAGACGGCAACATCTTTCAGTCTTTACATTTCTACAGCATTCATACAGCATCTCTAGATATCCTGCGGCTTTGCTCAGCTGCACCTGGGGCAGGTCCATGATGGGAGTGCAGGTAAGGCTGTAGACTGACGGGGTCACTGCGGTCACAGGAATATCAGTACAGTGGAGGTGGGCTGTTGTAGGGGACACAGTCTCTGTAACCTGTCTAATAAAGGACTGCAGTTACAGAGGAGAATGAAGTGTGGGAGTAGCAGAGAGAAGGCTTGTGACGGAAGCTGCCTAAAAAGTTGATACGGCTCTAAGCCAATGAGAAGGTTCCAGTGATCTGACATCACACAGGCTGAGAGAGCCACTGTGACTGAAGAGTGTATGGTGCACTATAGTGAGCACATTAGATGATGTACATTTTGCCCTTAAAATGTCTCATGTTTATGATCTGGTGTCAAATGTTTGCAGGTGTGGTCCACTTGTACTTTTATTGCTCTGGATGTCTAGGCACCTGGTAGTAAGACAGCGCAGCGGCCTGCTGGAGTACAGCAGCAGTGTGGGCTTTGGGTAAGCTGCCCGCCTGCATGGACCTTTAACCATGTGACAGCGGGGAGGGAGTGAATGTGAGCTGGTGCTTGTACTGTAAGTGCTAACAGAGTAAGGTTTAGCAAAGTTGTTTGTATTCTATACTACTGTGTGTAGGATAGCATATACCTTGTCTTTTTGCTTTGGTACAGGAATTACGACCCAAGACACGCTATCACACAATATTTACTAGTACCTAATTAGTGCATGATGCCACATATCCGCCACAGAGTACCACTGCAGGTAGAGACACAGCTGCTTCACTGGTGGGATGCCACCATTTTTACATTTTTCAAGAGGCTGAAAGTCAAAATCTATGAATGCTATCGACTAAGAGTGAGAGGTAGAATCTGTGTATTGTGTAAACATCAGTACTTGATATTTATTTTACGTATAGTGTTGTGATATATTTTGGATGCTGTATTTTAGCAACCGATGTATCATAGCCTTTTGTTGCCTAGTCAGGTTGCACAAGTTAACGCTATTCAAGCTCTACCACAAGTTATGTTCACACTGGTCTGGGAGTGTTGTTAGTCTGGTCTGACACTGTTGCTTGTTTAACTTGAATGGATATACTTCTTTTTCTCTTTTCTCTCCTGGATAGGAGTGTCTACTAAACGCATGTAATGTAATAATACATTGTGTAACAGTGAATAAAAGAGATTAGTGTAAAATAATCACAATAAAGACCACTCTCAAAAAGACCAGTGTTCCAGATCCTAATTTATGGCTATAATGAGGCCATGGTATTTTTATGAAGGATGTTTTTTGATGTTTTGCCCACCAAGACCTCCATCTACTGATGTTACTTAAATGTGCACACATTTCATCTTTCACTTGCAAAGCAGCAAAAGCCTTGTAAAAAGACGAGTTTAATCATACTCTCCTGGGAGCCCTACCATTACCAGGTACCCCATCATCTGAAATAACCTTTATTGGTTCACATAATAGAGTGTCTCGGTTTATAACTGCTTCAGCGTTGTCGGAAACAGGCGAACAATATTTAGTGCACGCGACATAAAGTTGCGCGACTGTGAATCAGTGCCATACGCCAGCTGCAAGCAGCGATACCGGAAATCGGACATAAGTTTTGAAAAGCGAATTCTAACAGTGGCGTATAATAAAGTGTCGCTATTTTTTCCAATTTATGAACGATGTTGGAAACAGGGCTTCGGCCCTTCCAGGGCTTGTCAGTTACCCTGCCATATTTGGGGGCGTGTTCGTTACTCTACCACCCAAGAGCGCCCCCCCTTTTCGGCCGCATTCGGCCTGGTGATGTCAGCGGTAGGTAGTGCATTTAAAGTCAAAAAGTCTTTCCGTTTCAGTCAAACCAGTGTTGAAAAGCACGGAAACGCGCAGCGACCGACGCGTACCGCACAATGACTACAGAGGCCATCAGCGACGGAGTCGCTCCTGCGCTCGGAACTCGGGCGTGTTTCGTATCTCCACGCACACACCCCGCACTCTCCGCTTTTAGGGGCGAGATTCCCCATGTGACACAACTGCACCAATCACAGACGAGTGCGCGCTGTGAACAAAGAGAAATGCAACACACTGCTTGTTTAGTGTGTAGGCTGTCAATGGCAAGTACTAGCAATTGTTAAGATAAATGTAACTGGATAGCACATTTTATTTTTCGTCTACAGAAATAACCTGTTTATACACAGGAAATATTCACAAATCATTGTACGCACCTTTCACAGGACAGGGAGGCATCCGTGTGTTTTCCTCTTCCTTTACCAAGTAACGTTAGGGTATTCACCATGCGTTTAGACATATGTAACATTTTTCTTTCAGATAGTCTCCCGTTAGCACCACAGTACTGGTACACTTAAGGATCTGAATGAGCGACCTCGCTGACCCACACCGCGCACTCAATTCATTTACCCGGCGGGTGATCTTCGTGCCACTTGGCACCTGCATGTCAGTTGGTTTAGAGCACTGATGCTGTCGTTCGCAAACACGTTCTGCTTGCAAACACATTTTCTGACATTTCTAAGGCAGGTTTTATTTAGAGGCGGTGCTTGTAGGCTGTAGAGTAGCGTCGCAACGACACTTTTTTTCCACCCCAGTCAAAAGTGTTTGACCAAGAGCGCAGTTGGAGCTGGGGGTCGACTGGATTTGGGGGGTGAGTGCTGCTTTTTTGCACGTTTTTCTGTTTTATTTTTAATTTAATTTTAATTATTTTTTTATTTTTTATTTTATTTTTGTTCTTCTGGATTCTAAATCCCAATTTTATGTGCACATTGGGATTTCGTTTTGGATCATGAACAAACTGTACATCGGGAATCTGAGCCCTTCAGTCACCGTCGAGGACTTGAAGCAGCTCTTTGGCGAGAGGAAGCTTCCCCTGACCGACCAGGTTCTGCTCAAATCCGGCTATGCCTTCGTGGATTTCCCCGACCAAAACTGGGCCATAAAAGCAATTGAGACTTTGTCAGGTAAGTACATCTTAAACTTCAGACATCAGACAGTGGTGGTAGATACCATTTGGTCTCGTGAGATGAAATCGTCAAAGCCATTCTTGGAAAAGAAGGAAAGAAGTAGCTAACGTTAGCGGAGATCTTAGTAGGATTGAGCCCGGGACGTACGCGCAGTGTTACATCAGTGCCCGCTTTGAGATAGTGGCTGGCGAACTCCCTCACGGTCCTCATTAATGGAGCAAATAAAAGACCGTGGCCACGTACCGGTGTATTCCATCACAATGTAATAAAAGTGTACTCGCTGCCGTGTAGTTAACTGCAGGAAGCCTAAAGATGTTAAGTTATTTTGGTCTGTAGAGAGGTGCAACTTAATGGGCACCCATAGAAATATATGGGATGGTCTGATGCTCGGGAAGGCATAATTATTTTTCAGTTATTTTTTGTCTTGATTTTATTGAAAAGATCCGACAAAAGTAACCAGAAATAATGGTTCAAATCCTTGTTCCTACGATGCCTGTCTAGCTTTTTACGAGGTGTCCTGTAGGTAGGTGATGGGGGTCCGGAGGAAAGTGCGAATAAACAGGTAGCTGGGGGGACGAGGTGAGACTCCAATTCCGAGCTGCGCCAGGCCACTTCTGCACAATCGCCCCGAAAAGGGAAATTGCGTTTTAGCCCCTCGCACGCAGAAATGTGCAAGTGCAGTATTATCAACAGGCAGGGAAAATGAGCATGTGAGATAAAAAGAGGAGAGTCCTCCTGGGAAGTCTTACCTTTTTCATCTCACATTATTTTTTTGTAAAAAAAAAAAAAAAAAAACCTTTCCACACAACTAAGTGGTTGGTGGGAGTGGAAAGCATGGCTGCCCGGCCCTCATTGTGAGTTTTTAAATATCAGCTCGTCAAGCTCTTTTGGCGCCGATTTTCTATAATGTAATTTGCGAAATTTCGTTAACTACACTAACTGTTAACAATTGTTTTCCTATAGGCTTTGGAAAACCATGTAAAGGCCTTATCTTCCTTTGATTTTAATATTCAAACCCTTTTTGCGTTCTTCATTGCAAGTTTGTTTATGTAGCTCAGTGTTTAATTCGATGGTTAAAAGGACACTGGTCAATAAACAGTAAAGTACTGCAGATGCTGTATGGAGATGCTATAATCATATCGATCCGTCTCTTTACCACGCAGTGAATGTAACATTTACCACACTTTGATAGCGTTATCGCATGCTTATTTTCTCCCCTTCACAGGAAAAGTTGAATTACACGGGAAGGTGATTGAGGTAGACTACTCAGTTCCAAAAAAACTAAGGTAATTCTGTTTTATTGTGTTTTTCTGTGGCTCACTCCTCTGATTTTGCTCCACTCCACGGACGCGTACAGCAGGAGTAAGATGGTGTGTGTTCGGCATATTTTTGTTGTTTTGTTGATAATCTTTTCATTATGTAACAGTGAAGTGTTGTTTACACACGGTCATAGTTTCCTAATTAGTCTTTTCCCGTAAAGTTGAAAATAACTCGTTTGTATGCCCTGGTATTTGTATGGTTTAGTCAATGTTATAAAAAGCTGTCAATAATTCCTTGAAACAGTAGCGAAACAACCCTTACGATATACTTCCTGTTTGAACGCCTTGAGCATGGGCCTGTTTGTTGCTACTTTCTGTCTGTAAAATATATAGTGGCTCTAAATGAAGTATGTATGCTCGTTTAAATGACTATATTTGATATTTTTATACCAGCAGAAATAGTATTCTTATTGTTTGACGTCAGTGATTTTCTTCACTTCGATTTTTGGCAGTATTCACATGTTCGTCCGACAGTTCCCAATGGATTAGTTGAATTCCATATTATCCTTTTAGAGACTGTGTGTGTTTATAGAGACTATGTATTATATATATATATATATATATATATATATATATATATATATATATATATATATATATATATATATATATATATATATATATAATGTTTCAGCTTTGTGCTCTTCTCAGAAGGTTGCAGATTTTTACGTGGCATAACAGGCCAGTTTGTAATTTTTTTTTAAAATAAAAAAAATAGACAATTTACAGGGCAGTCGGGTAATAAATCCATTTAACACTGGAATTGCAAATTATCTTGGGTGTGAAATCAGGGGTGTGAAGAGGAATTTTTAGTGGCGTTGATTATATTACCTTTTATTTCATTTGTTTCGTAGTAAAATACTCGGGGCTTATAGTAGACTATAGCCTACAACTGGAGCACAACTATTTGTCGCAACGTGTTCAGTTAATTTTAATTGTTGTAATGTATGAATGAGTTCTCTGTATAAATCAAGATCAGCATAGCTTTAAACAGTTAATGTATATAATGTAAATTGTTCACCTGTGCATTTTCTTAGGTAGTATTTCGACAAGTATGACATTTTAATAGCAAATGGTGCACGCAGGGATAGCAGAACGGCTGCAGTGTGACCTCACAGGCTCTTGCCCACTGCACGTGACGTGTGCAGCGTGCTGCTGCGTTTCCCACATGGTGCAGTGTTGAGCGTTACACGGACACAAAGGTCTCAGATTTACAATATCGCCAACGTAACAATGCGTTCGTGGAAACTATATTCATGCTATATAAAATTTAGTGGCATGTAATACGGTTGACGGTAGCATATACCAAAGGGGGTCTGACCAAACAACAAAATCCCCTTTAAAAGGAAACCACTGTCTAAAGTGTAAAATATTCTCCACTTGGAGTTGTACCCATAGCGAACAGGCGTAACCGTGAAAACTGGCGGTGAGGGTCCGCCCTGTATGTACAGAGTGTGCGCTGTAATGCAGTACGATGGCTAGAGCCACATTGCGGAGATCATGGCAGCGTGCAGCCGTGTGCAGACGCAGGCCTGCTGCATTAGCGGGATATTCTTAGAGCGGGTTTGGGCTTCGCTCTTGTGTAACGTGTGATCCATACCACTGACTTAGGTTGCTCCGACTCCAGTTAGTTTAAAATAACCATAACTTTTGAAAGCTTACGTAAACAGCAGTGGGAGACAGTACAGTGGAAGAGATTTACGTTATGATTTTCCTTGGTTGAGAAGACGTACGTAGTTTGTATGTTAGGTATAATTGTTTGCTTCATTATGAGTAAGCGTTATTAAGAACTTATTTAAACCATTGGTATAAATTATTTGTTCTTTTAAAAATCAATAGACATAAGACAAGAACATTTTTAAATATGTGTTTTCACTGTAAAATTAACGATATTATTAATTTACTGGAGACATTCACCTTTTTGTATTTTTATGTAAAGCGATGACTTGTGCTGTGTACTGAAATTATAGTACATATGTAATGGATGGACAACATAGGGTATTTTGACATACAAAGTTATAATACAGTGTCATGATTGTTAATAGTCTATATGAGTTTACCATTTGATAGATATATTCTAAAACCAATAAAAATGAATGAAAAAGGATAAGATTGAGACAACATAAATGTAGTTTGGAATTTATGCTTTAAAAATAAATTTTGTCTTTGTGTAGAAATTCATACATAAAGGTACAATTTATTGCTAGTAAGTTCATCCTCATGTGCTGAAATGGCTTCCCTGGGTAAACACTGTGAAAAGACCACATTTTGTACATAAGCATGTGCAGAGTCAGGGGAGTTACTGGCAGTGTATACGGTGTTATATCTGCTTATCTTAATCACTACATAAGTCATCTCTCATGATAATTTACTGATATTTCTTTTCATCATTACATAAAAATCAGCTGTGTGTCTTAACCAGTTATTTATTGTAATGGACCTGCCTTTACACACCATGAGCACACATTCTCTACAGGACTATTGAAAAAAAAATTGTGGAAAGTCTGTAGGTGTGCTTCTGAAACAATGTTTTTAAGACTGACGTGTGGAGCTGGTCAAAATGGTATATACTGGGCAGTTTATTACTTGGAAAGTCACTTGTAGTTTCTGAATTGATTGTTTTTAAATTGATGTGCATTTTGAATATATGAACTCTATGTATGGAATTAGTTTCAGAATAGTCCAGAATTGCAGTGAAAGATTAAAAAAACTACCTTCATATTATCTGTCAAGAGTGAGTTTTTGGTGATGAAATGTGACTTTCAGTAAGGTTTTTTGGAGACTTAGTAGTTCTAACAAGAAATAAAAATATGCTACAGTACACTTAAAAATGCTTCCAAGGCACCATCAAATAGAATATGTTTTAAAACAGTTTTAAATATGTTGTGTTGTATTTATGTCAAGTTGAACACTGTTGGCAGAATACTCATGTTAATTCATTTTAATGAGAAATGTTACTAACATAATTAAGTATTTTATCTAACTTAAACACTATTACAAAGTGTGGCTCCCATCAACAAAATATTCTTAGAATCAACTGACTTTGAAAACCACTGTATTTACAGGTTATCCTTTCTCAGCAATTTGCCTAGTCCATAAAGTCATTTTTTCTTGAATAAAATCCAACTTGTAAATCATTAAGGCTGCTGAAAACACCGATCATGTAAGTAGTATGTACATTGTGCTACCTGTCTGTTTTCAACAACCATATTTCTTCTTTGGTCAGTTTCATGTTTACGCAAATACACTTGTTTAAAAAATGAAAACAAACAATAACATCTGCAGAGTGTTGCTGTGTCAGCACAGATCACCAGGTGAGGGGTGTGTAGGGACGAGGTGTGTTTTTACAGAGCTTGTACTGATCCCAGATCAGAGAAATATAAGTGCAAAGTATTGCACTTATTATGAATTGAGTTAAACATAAGTCTCAGTGGTTTAAAATAAAGATGCATAGAAGCATATACACTTAGAATTTGTGTGATTTCTGTTTTTGAGGATGTTTCTTTACATTAGTACGGGAGTAATTAAATATTACTGTGCTGATGCAGGGCCAAGGCAATTTCTCTCCATCCAAAGCGGGTGACATTATTCTGTTTATTTCACTGCACATTGTATTTTTTTCAGCTTAAAATCAAACGGGGGAATTTTTATTAGCTATGAAAAGATGTCACTGTTACAGAGTTAAGGCCAAACAGTTTTATGATTTAATTGAATTACACACTTATTTATAGAGAAATGTGCCTATTAATATCATCATATAGGACATAGATGATGTTTGAATAATATTCTATATATTAAACAAAAAATTACATTCCTATAATTTGAATAATAGTAAGTCAAATGTATGATTTCGCTATGGCCTGAATGAACTCTAAAGTAGCACCCTTACACTAATCATTGATTAGAAACATCTACAAACTGAAAAAAAAAATGCTGAAATCACACTAAAGTGCTGCTTGCAGTAGATAGTGTAGTTCTGAATTGATTGGAGTGTTTTGTCTCAAATATGAAACCATTGAGATGTTAACTGTTGAATATGGTTTGTTGAGGTGTATCAACACGTACATTCAATAAAATAGCCCCAGAGTATTTGAAAACAGGAAGGACCCATGGAGGCTGCTCCATCTTACTTTGTTAGTTTGGTGAAGTTCCTGTGTCCACACAGCTGTGACACCTCTTCATGCCTTTGATTGTGTTACCAAGTATAATTATTCTTATGATTATTTTAAAAAGTGAGACAAGTGTTTGTGAATCATGATGAAGGAGAATTGACTTTCACCAGACATGGAGCTCTGGACCTGACAGATACATTGAAATTATTGAAATATTTTATTATTTTTGTTTGTTTGTTTGCTTGTTGTGTGTGTCAAATTGATATCATTGATCTACTGTTTTAAAAATGAACTTCAATTTAGCTTAATCACATGAGAAACCTTTTCAGCATTTAAAAACTGATATACTGTTACAAAGATTGTATAGTTTCTTTACAGTTGAACTCCCCATACTTCAATTACTGTTTCAAGTCTTTTGTCCATACTTATCAAATCCACCTTTGCTGTGGACCTCCTCTGCTTTACCCAGAATGTACAGTAGCATGCTTACGCTACAGCAGTCAGTATACGTCAGTATGTCTGCATGAGTTGTTGGACTTCCCTCTGAGATCTACCCTGGCTGGTCTTTGGAATTCGTGTGGTCCCTCTTCTCCAGTGTGCTTGTGGGGGGAGTCTGACTCTGTTTTAGTTCTGAATGTGATGTGTGTAAGAACGTGGGGTGAAGACCGCAGTAGGTGGGACTGCTGAAGCAGCAGTGAGTGGAGTGTCCTCTCCAGTGTGGAAAAGCTGTCAGTTTGTGTATGGTGTTCTCTTCTGCCTGAATGCGGCGGAACCACAGCCCAGGACAGCACTAGCATTGTCATCAGCTGCATTTGTTCTTATTTAGGAACTTATGTATTTGATAAACCTTTATGTTTGAAACATGTTTAAACATAAATTGTAGATTTGTACACTTTATACGGTGTGTGTAGTATGTGTAGAAATATTTTATATTCATTCATTCTTCAGAGATTGTTGTGCAAAATCTATTTTAACTCATGTAGGCTGTGCTACAATCAGTGCTCAGAAGTCTTTAGCAGATAAGAATGATTTGCTTGATTAAAATATAATAAAAAACATTTAAAATATTAAAATATAATAAAATGTAAGATAATGAAACATTGTTAGTTTGTCATTTGTACTTTGATTTTTCTTTGTGATAAGTAAAATGTCTGTGAATTATATTATTAGGAGTAACTGATTGTCATTTGATAGATTGCATGTATTTGTATCAGGCATGAGCTGTGAATGCATTGAGCTGTTTAAAAATGTTTAATGTCAGAAAAAAATATGTTACAAATAATTTGTAAACAATTTTATGAGAATGCTGAAGCTTTTAAAGCATTCATTAGTACATCCTTAAATAGCATCATTAAAATTCATTTTTTTAAATTTGATAATACAGTCTATCTAAATTGATTTTCATTTTTACAAGTTAGATGGAATATTGATTTATAACTTGTGTACAGTCTGTTTTATTTAGTTAAGCTTTCTCAACATTTAAAAATTTATTTGTTATTACATTTCTGACACTAAAAATCAATTTATCAGCATATGTTAATATTTTCTTTCTGTAATTATTGCTGACCTTAACTACATATTGAAGAAAAGATTGTATCGGTATTGATGATTTGGTGTGTTGTTAGTATTTGTGGTTTTAATATTTTTCATAAATAAATAAGCTTTTATAAATATTTGTTGTTTGACTACTTCTGTTGTCTAATTTTCAGTTGATTAGAATTGAATCATTCAATTGAATTGAATGTTTTCATTGGAGCATTTGGTAGGTATAAGTAATATATGAATTTTGAAATGGATAAAATACATATTAGTCTCAGTATAAAAATATCATAATCATATTTAAGAAAATATTGCAGTTGTTAACAATAACTTTGTTTAGACTATATTGTGAATCTTCTTCCAAACGGTTTTTAAATAAAAAAAATCTATTTAAAGCAACTGAAATATAGTGATAATTGCTGGAATTGTTGAATATTTGTCTGTCCAGAAGTGCATTGTATACTGTACCTCAGTGCACTGCTGATTGCAAGGAAAATATTTGTATTCCAGCTGAAGTCCAATGAATGTATGTTCAAGTCTGAAAATAAACAAAAGTTTGAATGGTAGATTTTATTGATTTCTGTATCAGAAAATGTACTCTCAAACATGTCCAGTCAAACCCTTGCCTACTGATCCTAGTAAACCTGCTGAACATAGATGTTTTATTACCAAAAATGTGTAGTAAGTAAATATCTATACAACATGTTCTCTGTTATGTGGTATATCTACAATTATGTATGTATATTAATTTCTAAATTCACATAAATGAGCTCATGTATCAGTTAGATGTGCTTTTGCTGGGGATGGTTAATAATAAAAAGCTCAGTCCCACACAGGGTGCAGGTCCAGCTACATGTGTTCACTGACAGTGTGCAGTAAGCACTATAGCAGTAGCAGATTGCTTTTGGTCAGATCTCTGTGGGGTGTGTCACTGATACAGCTCTGTCATCTTCATTACTCCATCCATCCCTCGGTCCTTTTCCCTCTTAAAATCCTCCATTTCCTTTAGTGAAGAAGTGTACCACACTGGGTACTGGTGATGATTTAAACAAAAATTGTGTCAGATTTATGATGGATTCAAGTTGTCCATTTCTCATTGAGTGAAATGTTTGAATGAAACCACATTTTAAAAGTTTCTTTTCAGGTGAAACAGTGGCATTTTATGTTATGGGCCGTGTTTGGAGTGAGAGAGGGGAGGAGACGTACAGATGAGTGCAGATTGCTGTTGGTGGCAGAGATGGAGGTGCCGGGTGCTGTGCAGGTGAGAGTGCACCTGTATCTGCTGTGCAGGTGAGAGTGCACCTGTGTCTGCTGTGAAGGGGGAAATGAGCAGTGAAGAGTGAGCAGAGCCTCTCTTGAAGGAGAGGAGTGAGAGCACTGGCAGGCTCTTGTATAAGTACCCTCTGTGTTGTGTTGGGAGCACAGAAACAAGCTTTGGGCTTCCTATGATGGAAAGTAGGGTGTCGGGAGAGGCTTATCTTGGTTGCATGTGTCATTTTGTTTTACATTTGTTGAAGGTGTCCCTTTGTTTAGAAACAAATCTAAAAAAAAGATGCCTTGAGTTCAGTCAAATCACATTGGAGTTTTTCTTCAGCCTTGAATAATTAAGCATATTTCCTGTTATTCATAAGATGCATTTCTCATTACATGCAATCACTAAACGTAAGGTCATCTACGTTAAAAAAGTTACATTTGCTCAAAGTTTAGGGTAAACAACAGGAGTCAGACCAAACTGTAACTAATGTCTGCCTGTAATAATGAATATTGATTTAGATTAGATTCACATCTTATCTCACGCTGTCTGTAGTTTGTTTTTCTCCATATCCCAGTATGGTCCCATGTTAATGTTCTGTTGGGTTGATGTGTGGTGTGGTAAAAAGCTGAATGAATCTTCTGTCAGGAGTGTATGTGTGCAGTGGCTGACTGGCTGTGCAAAGGCTATCACGGGTGAGAGCTTGGGTCACTGGAACACAAGTAAGAGTATAGCATCGAAAGGATGCTGTGGGGTTTCTCTTAGGTAAATATGACAGAAATGAGGTGTAGAGAGACTATCTGAATGGATGTGGTGTCATTCCTAAGGGTGCCTTTCTTAGTCAGTGGACATTTCAGCAGCAGAGAACAACCCTCAGTGAGTGGGTGAATACTGAACGTGGAGCATAGACATATGTGAGAAATCCACTCACAAGAATGAGTGGAAGTGAAAGCCCTCATGCTAACATGGGAGAGGAACAGACCTGCTCTCTAACTGATCATCTCTCCCTGTCACACTGCCGTTTTTCAGAGTGCTGCGAGTTGGAGCGAGACAGTGCACAATGGAGTGAAATAGCTGACAGTTGATTGGTTCTCAGTCCCTTGGTCATCAGGCTAGAATCCACTTGGAGTGTCTCCCGCCTCCTCAGAGGACAGACTCCGTCTGCAGCCCTGAGCCTGGCTAAATTGGGTGTGTTGGCTGGATTTAGGCATGTTTGAAGACATACGGAGAGTTTTGCAACATGTGGATTACCACCTTGTTAAAATACTGTAAAAACAAATGCTTCAAATCTAAATGTTGAATATATAATTTATCTTTAAGAGTTTTGGACTGTATCTGTAATGATTCCAGCAGCTTTAAGTTGGATATTAAAATAATGTAGCCACTCTAAACTATTGACATTTCAAGAGTGAAGAGGCTGTAAATGTAATGAAATTGGAAGTAAAGACTTTATTCAGACTGCTGAAAAATTCCTGCAGGAATGTGGGGATTCTCAGATGGGTGTATGTTCATTTCCTGTATGATAATATGTTTATTTTCACTACGCACACTGTCAAAATTAATATCTAAATTCTGTATGACACATTATCAAAGTCTTGCCTTATAAAATATCTCAAATTAAGAGTTGTAATGCATTTGTCAGGAGTACTAAAGCGTGGAAAAGTGTCATAACTGGAAGTACACTAAGTTTCTGCTTAGTCTGACACAAGTGAAGGGTATTATCTGCTGAGATCCTGGAGTGGGCACCAGAGTTTTGTGATTTTGCTTTTTGTTTGTCTGAGTCTTTGACCAAGGCCAAGCAGCACAATGACATGCCCCAGTATGTGTTCACTGAAATACAGAAATAGCACAACCAGAAAAATATGACAGGAAAAAACATGAATTTTCAGATTTGATTCTGTGCACAATCTCAGTCCGTTGTTTTAATGGCTGCATCTGTAATGGAGCCCATCTTCCCTTCAGAACATAATCCCACCCTTCCCACCCATTCTTTCCCAAACAGTGATTACTGATCCGGTACTGTAGATGAGAGAGGGAAAACATTTTATCAGGAAGAATTTGTAAGTGATCTGGCTGCTCTGTGGGTTTGTCTCATTCCTGGGGCTGTCCCGTGTGAGCTTTCTGTGAGGAGGTGGGGAGTCAGGCTCAGAAGCACCTTTGCACTGCAGTCATGTTTACACACACAGGTTCCAGGGAGTGTGTGAGCCTGTGTGTGTGCAGGTGAGTCACCTGTGCGGGACCCTGCTCCAGGAACACCGCAGAGTGGATGTGCACATTCCCTGTTATCAGATGTTGTCCCTTGAAAGTGCATCTTAACGCTCTGAGTGCTTTAGTTTACAATATGATATTCATTTTTATGTTTTTTGATATTTTTTGTGGTCCCTGATATACCTTTGATAGTAATGGTAATAGAAGGGGTGGGAACTGATATTCATGTGTTTGGGGGCACCCATATCTTTGGCAGGACACATATCTCCTGTATCTTTACCTAGAGGACAATAATCAGCTGTTTAATCTGACATTTGAATATCTGACATGTCAGAAATAAGAAACACTGTCTTAATGGTTCAGCTCCATATCTCACACTGACAGGAAGCTGGGCTTTGGTGCTTCCTGCTTGTGTGCTTCCTTAAAGTTAAGGATGGCATCCTCTCAGAAAATTGGAAATGTTTGGGTTAGGTTAAAAAAGGAAATGTTGTCAGAATGATGAAAACTGAAAACAGTGTAAAATGTGTAGTGTATTAATTGGTATGTACACGTTCATCCTCAGAGGATGTAGGAGTGTAGTCCTGAGGAAAAGGCCCTCCAGAAAGCAGGGCCTATGACAGCTGTTCTAAACAGCCGTAACTGCAATACGTTTTGCCCTTAACTTTGAAAACTGAATGCGTTTAGCTGTAATTTTTTTCACTAATTATGCAATGCTTTTGAATTCATTTCAGTGACAGCAGTGAGTTAAAAAATCAGGCTTGCTTAAATTCCTTATTCATTGTTCAGGACAAACGTCCAAGCAGTTTGAAGTAATTCCAGCCTGTGTGTTCTCCGCAGCTGAAATATATTGCATAGCGTTGCTTCTCAGTGTCTGTAAGCAGCAAGGTCTGCAAAGCATTATTGTTTAACACACATTTTAATTTAAGTGATCATGTGGAATGGGCATGGGTTTAAAGGCCTGTCTTTATGTACTGGAATGTGTGTGTCTATATTCTCTTGAATACGTATAACAGGAAAGGCAAATAGTAGCTGTGATGCATAAAGCTTTGGCACCAAACTGATCTGGTGTGTGTAACCCTATGATAATGTCATTTAGTGTAAAAAGTGTTTTCAGTAGAAGCGCATTTCTTTGGCATTTATGGACCCATATTAAGTGGCTCTGTTTTGTATCATGTGAGTCAAGTATGACTTCTTTCCACTTTTTCCTTTTAAAACATTTTGGTTTAACAACCTTGGGTGTTTCACAAGTATGGCAGCATAAATCTGTGAATTTTGATGGTAGGAGCAATGATTTAATTCTTCATTGATGTCATTTTTAGATGACTTGATGCTTCTGGTAGTGTGTTCTGTTAAGACAGAATGTTAAATTTGTATAAAGGACATATCAGAGACAGACAGCTGTATGGTCTCATCAGCAGGACAGGCATACAATGGAGAGACAACTGCATGGTTTCATTGGTACATATGGCCTATTTCTGTTTGTCTCTGATATGCCTGCCCTGCTGGTGAAACCTTGCAGCTGTCTCTCACTGATATGCCTGCCCTGCTGCTGAAACCTTGCAGCTGTCTCTCACTGATATGCCTGCCCTGCTGGTGAAACCTTGCAGCTGTCTCTCCATTGTACGCCTGCCCTGCTGGTGAAACCTTGCAGCTGTCTCTCCATTGTACGCCTGCCCTGCTGCTGAAACCATGCAGCTGTCTCTCACTGATATGCCTGCCCTGCTGGTGAAACCTTGCAGCTGTCTCTCACTGATATGCATGCCCTGCTGCTGAAACCTTGCAGCTGTCCCTCCATTGTACGCCTGCCCTGCTGGTGAAACCTTGCCGTACTGCTCTGCTGTGCTTGGTCTGCAGGAAGCGGGTGGGCAGGCCGTTACATTACATTACATTACATTACATGCATTTAGCAGATGCTCTTATCCAGAGCGACTTCCAGCACAATAGAACATAGGTGTATCCATGTTAAATGTATCCATGTTAAATGAGCAACATTAACTACGTTCTAGTGTAAACTTTGGGCAAATGCTTGTAAATATATGTACATTTATGCTTAGTAAATGCATCATTAAAGTGGTATACAGGAGCCAGTGTTTTCAGTGTCAAATCTAAATGTAGACAGCTACTGGCAGCTATAGCTGTCACATCCCTGTATTGCTCAAAGAACATGATAAGAGGGAGCTCTTGATAAGAACAGACAAATATTACAGAGCAATTAAGATGTGTAGATAGCTAAATGGCTAATTGTTCCTTGTGGCATTTGACCAAAAAGCCTCTTGTAACACTTCTGTCTTGCTGACAGCTGTTGCACATTACTGCCCTCTGTCCTGCTCTGATAATATCCCAGACAGTACTGGGTCGAGCCACAGCTGGGCAGAGCCATGCATTAGGTGGTGAGTGTAGGTCTGACATGGTCAAAAGAGATGTCAGTGGCCAGGAAGAACTGCTTGTTTTCCTGCAGTGACTGATTTCAGGAAGTCCTCTGTTTGCCATGGTAACCAGATAGTAGTCTTTGAAGAGGTGAATGTATAGAGCTGGAACACTGAGAGACTATCAATAAGTACAATTGAAAGAGAAGTAAAAAAACAGGCAAATTGCAGTGCTCTGAGACATCTGAGAGCACACTTGATTTACACAGAGCTACCGATGGTACTGTCATGCATTGCTCTTTACTGCTAAAGGAAGTAAGATAATATTAAAGATCATAAAAACAAATCGTCTTATTAAATCTTGTTTAAGAAGATGATTTAATAAGATGATCTGTTTGAATATTGTTTTGTGATAATTCCATCTTGTGAACCCGATTTTGTTAAACATATTGTATCTTGGGCTGAATATATAGTCTCAAGCCTAATTTTAAAGATACATTTTTAGAATGGCTGTATTTTCATTTACTTGCTACAGCATATGCTTGTAAACAATGTGTTCAAAACTTATTTTAAACCATTTCTCTAGTCATCTTTTTTTTTCTTTTGCTTGATGCATTTTTCCACTCATCCCTCTGTGACACCAGAGGTCCTAATACAGGAGTGCTGAAGGAGAGCAGATGGGAAAGGTTGTGTTGCTTGTGAATTCTCCATTAGTTTTGTATGAGCTAGAGAAGTAGCAGCCTGGTGAGGTCAAGCTGAGGCTGGGCTGAGGCTGAGGCTGGGCTAAGGCTGGACTGAGGCTGGGATAAAGCTGTGCGAAAGCTGGACTGAGGCTGAGGCTGGGCTGAGGCTGAGGCTGGTCTAAAGCAGGACTGAGGATGGGCTAAATCTAGGCTGAGGCTGAGGCTGGGCTAAAGCTGGGCTGAGGCTGAGGCTGAAGCTGGGCTAAAGCTGGGCTGAGGCTGAGGCTGAAGCTGGGCTAAAGCTGGATTGAGGCTGAGGCTGAGGCTAGGCTAAAGCTGTGCTAAAGCCTGGGCTGAGGCTGGGCTAAAGCTGGGCTGAGGCTAGGCTAACGTTGGACTGAGGCTGAGGCTGGGCTGAACACAGATGAAAGTTGTTCTGAGGCATTTGCATTCATGTAGAATTTTGTATTTTATCAAATATGCCATTAATATTGGGAATGGGTCAGAACACCCCCCCACAGATGCACACACACGCACACACAAATCCCCACACATGCAAGGACACCCCCCCCCCCCCCCGCCTCTGAGCTGACCCAAGAGGAGATCCACAGTGTCAGTAGCTTCAATTTCTGTGTTGGACTGGGAGGTTTGCCTTGTGCCACTGTTGTTTGTTGTGGTTTTTGACATACCACAAACGTACACTGAGGTTCAGCTACCTGTTGCTTTTATAACCATCTGAGTAATTTTTTGAGACAGGCAAGGGAGTCATAATATTTTTGAGATAGGGAGATCGGGTTTCTTGCCCTAAAGCAGGTGTCAGCTCTGAGTTAATCAGAATGAAAGAGTGAGAGCTGCACGTGAACAGCATGGATCTCTGAACTCTCCATTCTCAACACTTTCTGCATCCTCTGGGCTAGGCCTGTCAGTCACACAGCTGTTAGCTAGAAAACAGAACATAACCCCCATTGTGTGCTGTGAAGCCAAAGTTTATTTGCTTTTGTGTCAACTCATGTGTCAAACTCCTTTTCTCTCTCAGCCAATCCAGTGGAAGTGCATACCTACTCAGACAATAATGATAATAGGATAATGGTCATTATATCATGAGTTGCATAATAAGATTGCACAGTGAATCTCTAATCATGATTGGTCCATGTTCAGTGGGAAGATGCTTAGGGTTGAAGTCCTGTAACAATTTCCGCTTCACCATTGTGCAGTCAGTCAGTACATGTCTTTAGGTGTGGCTGCTTTATGCACAGTTAGAATACAAAGGGCAACAGCAACTGCAAGAGTTGTTTTTCAGAGAAAATATAAAGGGTGGTTATTAATGCTTTCGGCCTGGCTTGCTAATGCACACTAACTGTGTATTACAGCTACACTACAACACTGTTCACTTACTGCATCAGAGCATCTGCAGCTGTGGCTACAGTGTAGTAGGGTGAGGGTTAAGGTGAGGGTGAGGGTTAGGCAGCGAGTGTGTGAACACAGTCTGATAGATGCGCTGTGCTTGTGTTATTAATAAGGGGAGGGTCACGACTTTGCCACAGACAAACACAGGTGACTCGTTCGCTGTAGTGAGGCTGGTGTGTTTGTGTGTCTGTCTCAGCCTGTGCTCTGCTGCACACTCTTCAATTGTCCCTGTTCCTCTGTGACACTGTCCCTCTGTGACACAGTCCCTCTGTGACACAGTCCCTCTCTCACACACTGTCCCTCACTCACACTGTCCCTCTGTGACACAGTCCCTCACTCACACAGTCCCTCTGTGACACAGTCCCTCTCTCACACACTGTCCCTCTCTCACACTGTCCCTCTGTGACACTGTCCCTCTGTGACACAGTCCCTCACTCACACTGTCCCTCTGTGACACAGTCCCTCTCTCACACTGTCCCTCTGTGACGCTGTCCCTCTGTGACACAGTCCCTCTCTCACACTGTCCCTCTGTGACACAGTCCCTCTGTGACACAGTCCCTCTCTCACACTGTCCCTCTGTGACACTGTCCCTCTGTGACACTGTCCCTCTCTCACACTGTCCCTCTGTGACACAGTCCCTCTCTCACACTGTCCCTCTGTGACACTGTCCCTCTGTGACACAGTCCCTCACTCACACTGTCCCTCTGTGACACAGTCCCTCACTCACACTGTCCCTCTGTGACACAGTCCCTCTCTCACACTGTCCCTCTGTGACGCTGTCCCTCTGTGACACAGTCCCTCTCTCACACTGTCCCTCTGTGACACAGTCCCTCTCTCCCACACTGTCCCTCTGTGACACAGTCCCTCTCTCACACTGTCCCTCTGTGACACAGTCCCTCTCTCACACTGTCCCTCTGTGACACAGTCCCTCTCTCCCACACTGTCCCTCTGTGACACAGTCCCTCACTCACACTGTCCCTCTGTGACACAGTCCCTCACTCACACTGTCCCTCTGTGACACAGTCCCTCTCTCACACTGTCCCTCTGTGACGCTGTCCCTCTGTGACAGTCCCTCACTCACACTGTCCCTCTGTGACACAGTCCCTCTCTCACACTGTCCCTCTGTGACACAGTCCCTCACTCACACTGTCCCTCTGTGACACAGTCCCTCACTCACACTGTCCCTCTGTGACACAGTCCCTCACTCACACTGTCCCTCTGTGACACAGTCCCTCTCTCACACTGTCCCTCTGTGACGCTGTCCCTCTGTGACACAGTCCCTCACTCACACTGTCCCTCTGTGACACAGTCCCTCACTCACACTGTCCCTCTGTGACACAGTCCCTCTCTCCCGCACTGTCCCTTTGTGACACAGTCCCTCTCTCACACTGTCCCTCTGTGACACAGTCCCTCTCTCACACACTGTCCCTCTGTGACACAGTCCCTCTGTCACACTGTCTCTCTGTGACACTGTTCCTCTGTGACACAGTCCCTCTCTCACACTGTCCCTCTGTGACACAGTCCCTCTCTCACACTGTCCCTCTGTGACACTGTCCCTCTGTGACGCAGTCCCTCTGTTACACTGTCTCTCTGTGACACTGTTCCTCTGTGACACAGTCCCTCTGTGACGCAGTCCCTCTCTCACACTGTTCCTCTGTGACACAGTCCCTCTGTGACGCAGTCCCTCTCTCACACTGTCCCTCTGTTACACAGTCCCTCTCTCACACTGTCCCTCTGTTACACAGTCCCTCTCTCACACTGTCCCTCTGTGACACAGTCCCTCTCTCACACTGTCCCTCTGTGACGCTGTGCCTCTGTGACACAGTCCCTCACTCACACTGTCCCTCTGTGATACAGTCCCTCTGTGACACAGTCCCTCACTCACACTGTCCCTCTGTGATACAGTCCCTCTGTGACACTGTCCCTCTGTGATACAGTCCCTCTGTGACACTGTCCCTCTGTGACACAGTCCCTCTCTCACACTGTCCCTCTGTGATACAGTCCCTCTGTGACACTGTCCCTCTGTGACACAGTCCCTCTCTCACACTGTCCCTCTGTGATACAGTCCCTCTGTGACACTGTCCCTCTGTGACACAGTCCCTCTCTCACACTGTCCCTCTGTGATACAGTCCCTCTGTGACACTGTCCCTCTGTGACACAGTCCCTCTCTCACACTGTCCCTCTGTGATACAGTCCCTCTGTGACACTGTCCCTCTGTGATACAGTCCCTCTGTGACACTGTCCCTCTGTGACACAGTCCCTCTCTCACACTGTCCCTCTGTGACACAGTCCCTCTCTCCCACACTGTCCCTGAAGGCTACAGAGTAACAGTCTTTTGTTTATAAGTGCAGTTCCTTGATCACCAAGCCTCACTGTAGTATTGACTTGCAAAAAAATCTTATTTATGTCCCACAGCATGCACTTGTATTTTTCTCATATTCGGTTTTATAGATGAAATGGTAACATAACAAGTAGTTAAGGTGTAAGAATGAAAATTTCATGGATGTTACCACGTCTGTTTAACAGTGTTCTAATTTTATGCTGTGAACTTATCACATCCCAACAGTATAAAAAGTTATTGAATTAAAAGAAGTGAATGGCTTGTATAAGGCATATAAAGATAATCAGATGTTCTGTTCTGCTAAGGATTTGTGTAGCTGTAGTCTCTCTGGCCCTGCAGTATGTGGTGTTTTAGGCCATGCTGGCCTTGCTCAGGGTCTGAGCTCCGCAGCACTGAGCCCTGCTGCAGCCTCTCCTCATTAACAGGGCAGAGTTTAATGCTCATCAGTGGGCAGCAACACGCAGGGAGGTTCTCTGAGAGGGATTGTAGCGAAGGGCGAGAGCAGTCACCCCACCCGGCCTTGAACCCGGGTCTACGGGGTACCAACCATGCGACGCCAAAGAGCCAGGCGGGTACTGGAAATTGCCGCTAATATTCAAATCTTCTTGTCAGCAACGGTGCGATCGCAGCAATGAACAAATCCTCAGGAAAAATCTGACCAAAATGACAGAGCTCATGTTCCCCACCCCTTCTGATACCTGCTGCACTTTGGTGTCCTGTGGGGAGATGCTGGAGATGCTGGAGATGCAGAGATGCAGAGATGCTGGAGATGCTGGAGATGCAGAGATGCTGGAGATGCTGGAGATGCAGAGATGCAGAGATGCTGGAGATGCTGGAGATGCTGGAGATGCAGAGATGCAGAGATGCTGGAGATGCTGGAGATGCAGAGATGCAGAGATGCAGAGATGCAGAGATGCTGGAGATGCTGGAGATGCTGGAGATGCAGAGATGCAGAGATGCTGGAGATGCTGGAGATGCAGAGATGCAGAGATGCAGAGATGCTGGAGATGCAGAGATGCTGAGATGCTGGAGATGCTGGAGATGCAGAGATGCAGAGATGCTGGAGATGCTGGAGATGCTGGAGATGCTGGAGATGCAGAGATGCAGGAGATGCTGAGATGCTGGAGATGCAGAGATGCAGAGATGCTGAGATGCTGGAGATGCAGAGATGCAGAGATGCTGGAGATGCAGAGATGCTGGAGATGCTGGAGATGCAGAGATGCAGGAGATGCTGGAGATGCTGGAGATGCAGAGATGCAGAGATGCTGGAGATGCTGGAGATGCTGGAGATGCAGAGATGCTGGAGATGCAGAGATGCAGAGATGCAGAGATGCTGAGATGCTGGAGATGCTGGAGATGCTGGAGATGCTGGAGATGCAGAGATGCTGAGATGCTGGAGATGCAGAGATGCTGGAGATGCTGGAGATGCAGAGATGCTGGAGATGCTGGAGATGCTGGAGATGCAGAGATGCAGGAGATGCAGGAGATGCAGGAGATGCTGGAGATGCTGGAGATGCTGGAGATGCTGGAGATGCCGGAGATGCCGGAGATGCAGAGATGCTGGAGATGCTGGAGATGCGGAGATGCAGAGATGCAGAGATGCTGGAGATGCTGGAGATGCAGAGATACCGGAGATGCAGAGATGCAAAGATGCTGGAGATGCAGAGATGCAGAGATGCTGGAGATGCTGGAGATGCCTCCCTTCCTCCCTTCAGTGCTCATAAAGAGACTGTGTGTGGGAAGGACACAATAACGGAAGGGTGGAGGGGTTGGGTGGGAGTTGAAAGGGAGAGTGACACAGATGAGGTCATAATTTCCCCTGGCAGGCAGTGGGTGGCACCGTGAGTCACTCATTACTGGATGGTGGGTTTGTCTGAAGCTCAGGGTTGTGGGACACAGGAAGTGCTCTGTAAGAGTGTTGAAGTTAAGGTGGTGCAGACAGACAGGTAGAGGTGGCCACACCCTGTCCACCTGCGGTGTGCTCCTGGCTGCACTGTAGTGAAGGATAGGCTGCCTGTGTTTGTGGCTATGAGCACCAGTCCTCACACAGAAATGCCAGGATTGTGCCAAGCTCTGGGAGTGCCCATGCTAGGCAGCTGTGCCAGCTGGCATTCAGATGTGCTGCTGCGTTCTGTCTGTCTCTGTGGACGCTCTCTGTCCCTCTGCTGCCTCTGCTCCGTGGGCCCTGTGTGCCTGTCACATTTGCTCTTGTTTGCTTTGGTTGTTATCTCTGTTTGAATGTGAAACTACAAATTCTTATCTGGCAAAACCTTAAAGCCGTTCCTCTTAATAATACTCTGTTGACGTGTCAGCATATTGGATCCTGCAGTTGGGATATTAAGATTATCAGTTTCCCTGCTTTAATTGAGGAGAGTGTGCTCTGTGGTGACTGTGTCACTTTCTGTGTTAGGACTGTGCTGTTTCCTGTTGCTGGCAGTGAGGGCCCTGCCTTCCAGCTGGTGAAACCATAGAGGGATAAATGGTTGCCATATCAAATGAGACACTTCAAAGCTGGGTTTGATGTCAGAGTCTACAGCAGATGTGTGTAATTGAATGATAGAGCTCCCAAGATCATCCATCCACCATATCTTTCTTTTTTGAAGAACATTCATCTGAAGAACAATTTTAAGTTCCTCAACTCAATATTTTTTTCTTTCTCCACCAAATATAATCTTTTTTGTGGCATTGTATGTGTGTGGTCGTGTTATTCATGAATCCAAAGACTCCGGCTGTCCCTGTCTCCTCAGCAGCTGTCGGTGATGCAGCATCCTCTTCCCTACCCACAGTCCCTTTCAGCAAAGCAAGGACAGGCCTCCCATGTGATTGTGTAGCATAAGCCACAAATATGCCTTCCAAGGTACATTCCAAGGTTCCATTTGTGAATCTGATTTACTGTTTGGAGTGAGGTTCACCTAAAGATGATGATCTCTGTCACCTTTCTGTGACATGCCGTAGGTCAGCGTGCTTGTTAATGCTACTATAGACAGTGTTAAAGGTGAGGCCCTAGGCCTAACCCTAACCCTAACATTACGATGGAGTGGTAGACGGTGTTAAAGGTGAGGCCTGAGCCCTAACGCTAACCCTAAGATTAGGATGGGGTGGGAGACAGTGTTAAAGGTGAGGCCTGAGCCCTAACGCTAACCCTAAGATTAGGATGGGGTGGGAGACAGTGTTAAAGGTGAGGCCTGAGCCCTAACGCTAACCCTAAGATTAGGATGGGGTGGGAGACAGTGTTAAAGGTGAGGCCCGCGCCAGTGCTGTGGTGGCCAGCAGCGATTAAATGCACACCGTGAGGCCTGGAACAGCTGCTGGAGGAGTGGCCTGCCCCGCTCCCTCTCCACACTCCGATTGGTCCACAGTGCCCTGACTCTGACCCTCCCCCATCGTTCTTACTGTTTTGTTAAGCACATGCACACATCCAGGAGGCGCAGTGAGCTCACGTTTTACACACTGTCCTTTCCTGAATACCTGCTGCATTCTCTTAACACTAATAGAAATACATAATATGAGCCTATTGGCTTTTCAGGTGTGAAACAGTGGAAGTTTTCAGTAGGTGTGTGCTTATGTATGGGTCTGTTTAGTGTTTCTATGATGTATTCAGTGGCATTTAGTAGTGTGGTTTCATTTATTTAACAGCCAGTATTACACCAGTCTTCTTAATAATGTTTGAAGTGTTAAAAGTAAAAGGCCCCGCTGGCCCAGTGCTACCAGTTTATTTCTGTTTGCTCTAGTTCTGTTCGGCTGTACCGATCCGTCCCTCAGGGGTAAGACACACGCACCACAAACAGCCGTTAGCAGCCAGTGCAGCACTCTGAGTGCTCTGTCCTCACTGAGGCCACAAGGGGCGCTGTTCCCCAGCATGCACCCTCCCCCTCTTCCTGTTTGGAGGATCTGCAGACCTGGGCAGATTTAGGCAGCTGAACCTGGCGTTAAACTCTGATGAAGATAATGCTACTTTAGCTGCTTGCGAGTCACGTGACAGGGAGCTGATGGGATGGTCAGGGACGGGCTGTTTAACCGGCTCAGAGAGATTGGCTCGCTGTACCATGAGGCTCTGTAAGAGAGGCAGAAGCGGTCCCTGCTCACTTTCACATGCTCCCTGCGGGGCATGTGTTTGGCCTTCAGTCTAACCTCAGAGGAGGCCATATCCCCATATAGCTGTGTATACAGAGTAGCATTCAGGCACCAGTTCTACATTATTTTGATGTCATTACCATTATGTCTCCTGCCTGTGTCATTTTCTTCTTTGGCATACTGCACTGGAGGTTTCCATACTTTTCCGGACGTACTTGCATCGTTTATTAGACGTGTCCATGCTTCATGGTAGTAAGGAGAGGTGTGGATGTGCGGCTGTGTTGTGCCTGATGGCGGCACTGTTTCCCTGCCCCTCAGCAGTGAGAGGGGCGCTTCCTCTCTCTCTGTGTCTCTCCTATCCCACTACTCTGCTTTGCAGGATTGTCAGTGTGAATTTTATGTGGGCCTGAATTTCTTTAATGGTGGACTGTACATGTCAGGGGCAAGTTATGTACCAAATTTGTTTCCACTATGTGGAATTGAAGCCATTTGTTATTTTAGATTTTTGTGCTGACTTTGGATAAAATCTGAAAGTGTCATACCAGCATGTGAATGTGCAGAGAATATGGTACTGTTTGGTGCTCTTCTGGGGGTCAGTGTGTTCAGCTCCTCTGGGGGTCAGTGTGTTCAGCTCCTCTGGGGGTCAGTGTGTTCAGCTCCTCTGGGGGTCAGTGTGTTCAGCTCTTCTGGGGGTCAGTGTGTTCAGCTCCTCTGGGGGTCAGTGTGTTCAGCTCTTCTGGGGGTCAGTGTGTTCAGCGCCTCTGGGGGTCAGTGTGTTCAGCTCCTCTGGGGGTCAGTGTGTTCAGCTCCTCTGGGGGTCAGTGTGTTCAGCTCCTCTGGGGGTCAGTGTGTTCAGCTCTTCTGGGGGTCAGTGTGTTCAGCTCTTCTGGGGGTCAGTGTGTTCAGCGCCTCTGGGGGTCAGTGTGTTCAGCTCCTCTGGGGGTCAGTGTGTTCAGCTCCTCTGTGGGTCAGTGTGTTCAGTACGGTGGAGGAAAGCAAAATGAGGATCACATTAGAGCTGAAAAGGGAAAGATTTTACACACGAAAAGAAAAAACTGTGGCAATGCTCGGGACTTAATATTGGCATTTGTGGTAGCATGGTAGCATTAGTAAAGTTTAAGTTTGTGGGGGGGGGGGGTGTGTATTGGGGGGTGTGTGTGTGTGTGTGTGTGCACACTTGTGCATGCTTGTGTTTGTGTCTGTGTCCAGTGTGTTCTGTGAGGTGACATACAGTTTACCTGGGTGTACCTGAGACTGCAACCTGCTTCTCACTCACAACATGCCTGCTGGGAGAGGGAGGACGAGTCACCCAACAGCTGTGTGTCTGTGAGCAGTAGCTAGCGGGCCTGTGAGCTGGGAACAGGCTGGATTCAGCTGTGTGTCTGTGAGCAGTAGCTAGCGGGCCTGTGAGCTGGGAACAGGCTGGATTCAGCTGTGTGTCTGTGAGCAGTAGCTAGCGGGCCTGTGAGCTGGGAACAGGCTGGATTCAGCTGTGTGTCTGTGAGCAGTAGCTAGCGGGCCTGTGAGCTGGGAACAGGCTGGATTCAGCTAGTGGTGGCGTGGGCGTGGTGTGTTGAGGATGCAGTTGCTGTCTGTGCTGAAAGCAGGAAGTGCCGCTCTGTAATTGCAGTGAGCAGTATTATAATTGGTAGAGGCCACATCTTGGAATTCAAGTCTAATATAATGTAAAGGAGCTAAGCAGATATGTGCAACTGTCCATTGTCTGGTGCAAAAACCCACCTATTAAGACTAGATCTTTGCTCAGAAAATTGACTGTCCCCCTCACAGGTGCTGGTGAGGGTGGTGCTGGCAGTGTAAGCTGCTGCTGCAGAACAGCTCAGTGCCTGAAAATGCCCATGGTAGTATATGGCTGTATGCCTTATGACAGCACTTATTGTGGCAATGATTCCAACAACAGTGCTAAATTACAAACATGTAATGATTCATTTCTAACCCTTCTGAATGCACTTAAGTCACTCTGGATTAGCACATCCTCTGTAAGAGTCAGTGTAAATGTGAATGCAATGCCCAGGCCTGCCCAACTCTGACTCTTGAATGCTGAGTATTTGACTGTGTGTTCTCCTGACCGCACCTTTCCTAGTGACTCACCTTGAGGCTGTGGACTCAGACCTGTCTTCAGGAGAGATTTACTGCAGTCATTCAAACTGAAATACCCTGCAAACGAAACAGTGCATTCACTAAGGCACAGGTCAGCTGTTAGTAACCAGTGGACAAGTGACTCTGTTTCAGCATTGCACTGTAGTAAGCATTTTGGTGCTACTGGAAAGAACATGTTTAGTATAAATATATGTGTGTTGTATCTCCCCACTGTACTAGCTGTATATATATATCTATAAGATGACACATTTCTTTAACATTTTAAGCAAGATTACTTTTTATTTCCATCTTTTACAGTTTCAAAATAACAAAATAGCAAAAAAGCAAAAGTTTGGGCACCCTGCATGGTCAGTGCTTAGTAACACCCCTTTGGCAAGTATCACAGCTTGTAAACACTTTTTTTTTAGCTTTTGAGTCTTTCAATTCTTGTTTGGGGGATTTTCACCCATTCTTCCTTGCAAAAGGCTTCTAGTTCTGTGAGATTCTTGGGCTGTCTTGCATGCACTGCTCTTTTGAGGTCTATCCACAGATTTTCGATGATGTTTAGATCGGGGGACTGTGAGAGCCATGGCAAAACCTTCAGCTTGTGCATCTTGAGGTAGTCCATTGTAGATTATGATTCTCTGGTGGGGATGAGGCCATCTACAGGTGGGAAATTGATCAGCGGGTGACCTGGTGTAGCCAGAACAATCTTGAGCTGAACGCTGTAAAGACAGTGGAGATGGTAGTGGACTTCAGGCGTTACCCAGCTCCACCCCCCTATCACTTTGCATGACTCCCCAGTCAACACTGCGGAATCCTTCCGCTTCCTGGGCATCATCATCTCCCAGGACCTCAAGTGGGAGCTGAACATCAGCTCCCTCATCAAAAAAAGCCCTACAGAGGATGATGTACTTCCTACGGCAGCTGAAGAAGTTCAACCTGCCAAGGACAATGATGGTGTACTTTTACACTGCCATCATCAAGTCCATCCTTACCTGCTCCATCACCGTCTGGTACGCTGCTGCCACTGCCAAGGACAAGGGCAGACTGCAGTATATCATCCGCTCTGCAGAGAAGGTGATTGGCTGCAATCTGCCATTCTTCCAGGATCTGCACGCCCCCATGACCCTGAGACAGGCAGGAAAGGTTGTGTCCAACCCCTCCCATCCCAGACACAGACTGTTCAAAACACTATCCTCCAGCAAGAGACTGAGGTCTATCAAGACCAAAACCACACGGCACAAAAACAGCTTCTTCCCTTCAGCAGTTGAACTCATCAGCAAGCCCCCTGACCCCCGCTGATGCAGACTCTGCCCCTAACCCCTCCTTCCCCCCACTCACTCTGTACACATGCAAACGCATCTCTGCACATCTGTTACACTATGTCTGCATTGTTTAAAACATTTGGTCATCTGTCTGTTACATTATTACATCATTGGCATTTAGCAGACGCTCTGGATACATAGATTACAGTTTTTTTGTGAACAATGTTACCCATTTATACAGCTGGATATTTACTGAGGCAATTCTGGGTTAAGTATCTTGCCTAAGGGTACAACAGCAGAGCCCTAGTGGGGAACTAAACTGGTAACCATTTGGTCATAAGTCCTGCTCCTTACCACTATGCTACACTGCCAATATCAGTATCTCAATAATTCTTGAATGGCACGATGCCTGAAATCCATATGTAAGGCCAGGTACAGCAGGAGCAGGTGAGAGAGTGCAGTGGAATGGTGTCAAGGTATGGCTGCCTCTCAGAGTGCAGACAGGAGGATGTTGATGTTCACATTCCTGAATAGAGGAGGGAAGGGTGTGCCAGATGGGTTCCCCCGTCTCCTCCGTTCCCATCTCCCCTAACCCCTAACCCTTAACCCTAACTCTAACCCTAATCCCCTAACCCCTAAACCTAACCCTAAACCCCCCATCTCCTCTGGCCCCATCCTCCCTGTCCGGCGTGTTAGCACTGAGTAGCGCAGTAACTCCACAGCGCAGTGGATCAGCACACTGATGACTGAACTGACTGTATTTCCCAGTACTACATCACTGTATTTTTGCACATGTATCATCATCATCTTCATCATCACCATCACCACAATCTTCATCATCATCATCATCATCATCACCGTCGCCATCATCACCATCATCATCACCATCATCACTATCACCATCATCGTCATTGCAGGTGATGAAACAGTGGCTTCACTCCCCTCTGTTTAGAGAAGAGCAACAGAGACACAAGTTCACTGTTAGCACTGTTAGCATTGTTAGCTTGCTGCTGTCAATTTACTCATTTTGATGGACAGCTCATCCATCAGGCACATATATACACATATATACATAATACATACTGTACGTAAAGTGCAAATATGCTGTAATCGAGGAACTGTGTAGATTATTAGCATGTTAACTAACTGATATGTAACTTTTTATTAGAATCTAGTTAATTAGCATATTTGAATGTTCGTTCACTAGTAGATTTTATAGTCAGCTGCCTAAAGACTTAGAGTGTAATGTTCTGTTGGCAAGCTTTTAATTTATAGTGGGTAACAGAATATTTGTTAACAGCTAAGCACTCAGTGAGATTCATCTGCTCACAGTTCATAACATCATACCATCAAATTTTGACGGTAAATAATTATACTGCCAGTGCACAGTCTATACTGATAGAATGTTCCCTGTCTGTGTCATTTTCACGTATAGATTAGTAATTCAAAATGCAGTTTATTCTCTGACTGTGGGGGCAATGGAGGCTGATATGCTCAGATTATAATAAGTTATAATGATATTATAAATGATAATAAATGCTCAGGGAGTCTTCAGTGAATCCTAACTCTGTTAGAGAAGCTGTCACATGTCCATGCAGCTGTTTGAATGGACCTCTGCACACATGACCATACACAATGCCTAACAGAGCTGGAGTGTTCTCACTTCATCAGAGTCAGCTGAGTGCAGCCAATGAGGTGTTAGCCCCTCCCCTCTGTGGGACCTGCACCCCCGAGAGCTGAGCAGCACGTTGCCTAATTTTAGGGGTGGCAGGGAGGGGAGAGTGATTAACCCGCCGGCTGAGTGAGGAAGAGGAGAGGGTTGTGCTGTGTGCCGCTCTTCCTGCACACCTCCCACTGCTCCCTGTGCCACATGCTACTCTGTCATTTTTGTTTGGTGAATTTTGTTTCTACTTTCGCCAGCGATGATCAGTTGTTCATCATTTGGAACAGGGAGCGGTCTTGGCGAATATTGAATAGCTCCATTCTTGCCACTGTGCCGAGTCGGTCTGTTAGAGGTTAAAATTTCCCTGGCGATCCATAGGCCTGTGTGCATTAGTATGCGAGTGTGTGCATTAGTATGCGAGTGTGTGTGCATAAATACTTTGCTGCCCTGTCCGCTTCAGCTGGCTGCAGTAAATATTAGCTTTTCAAATGAACACGGCCACCCTCAGATATTCAAAGGCACAAATGGAGAAGCTTTTATTCCTTTGGCACTCCGTCCCAAACCGGCAGCAGACAGCGTGGTTACATTCAACAAACAGTAGGTAAGCAGTGCATTCAGTCTGCCTCTTCAGCTGGGTGCTGCTGGGTGATGGGGGAGGCCGCGCTTTGCTGTTACAGCAAACAAATATTATCCCAAGACTCAGAAAATTGTATTTGAAAGAGAGACAGCAGACTGGCTGCTCAGAGGTGCGGTGGTCATGTGCGGGAGGCGCTGGGTATGATGAGCGAACAGCAGGCAATGCTGGGGCCGCCACAGGCATGCTGAAAATGAGGAGCTCCTGAGGGATTGTGGGAAGGCGCCGTCACACTTTCCGTGGGCTGTGGAGCAGGACAGGGCGTGGAGGAGGAGGAAGAGGAGAAGGAGGAGGAGAGTGTCCACTTGTTGTTGTGTTGGCAGAGGCAGGCGCAGCAGTGCAGCGGCTGAGCCAAGCCTCTGCTCCTGCTGGAACTAGTCCTGCTCCCTCCCGCTGCACAGTGCCGGATCCCTGCAGAGACAGCATCCTGCGTCTCTCCTGCTGCACAGTGCCGGATCTCGGCAGAGACAGCATCCTGCGTCTCACAGCCCACTGCACAGTGCTGGATCTCGGCAGAGACAGCATCCTGCGTCTCACAGCCCACTGCACAGTGCTGGATCCCTGCAGAGACAGCATCCTGCGTCTCACAGCCCACTGCACAGTGCTGGATCCCTGCAGAGACAGCATCCTGCGTCTCACAGCCCACTGCACAGTGCTGGATCTCGGCAGAGACAGCATCCTGTGTCTCACAGCCCACTGCACAGTGCCGGATCCCTGCAGAGACAGCATCCTGCGTCTCTCCTGCTGCACAGTGCCGGATCTCGGCAGAGACAGCATCCTGCGTCTCTCCTGCTGCACAGTGCCGGATCCCTGCAGAGACAGCATCCTGCGTCTCTCCTGCTGCACAGTGCCGGATCCCTGCAGAGACAGCATTCTGCATCTCACAGCCTTGTTGTTAGTTATCCAGCGGAAAGAAATGTCATTGTTAGTTATCCATCAGAAAGAAGGGTCGTTGTTAGTTATCCAGCAGAAAGAAATGTCATTGTTAGTTATCCAGCAGAAAGAAGGAAATGTCATTGTTAGTTATCCAGCAGAAAGAAATGTCGTTGTTAGTTATCCAGCAGAAAGAAATGTCGTTGTTAGTTATCCAGCAGAAAGAAATGTCGTTGTTAGTTATCCAGCAGAAAGAAGGGTGGTTGTTAGTTATCCAGCAGAAAGAAGGGTGGTTCTAGTTATCCCGCCCTCGGTGTGCTTCTTGCTGAAACTGATAGGACTGATATGACTGTCAGAGAGGCTGCAGAGAGGGATGTGAAAGGAGAAAGAGGGAAGTGTGAGGTGACATTCCTGTGTCCCACAGTGCACTGCAGCGTGAGCTTGGGTTTGAGTGGCGACCAGCACTGGCCCCTGGTTTAGCACAGTGACTGTGGCAGCTCTCTGTGGGGTTAGATTGCAGGGTCTGGATCATATGAATGTGATTGAAGATCCAGAATCCTTTTGTGGGTCTGGTGTCAGCTCCCAGGCACATGTGCTGACACATACCCCCTAACCCCCATTTGGGGTTTTCTGTGGTGGTGTGTGGAGCTCTGGGGGGGGCGCAGGACTGGGGACACACAGTTCCTCTGCGAGACCATCTGGCTCCCAGGCTAGACACCGTCTGTGGCTCTGAGAATGAGGGTCTCTGCTCTAGTACATTCCCACAGTGTTTCCCAGCGTAGTCTCTATCTGCCCAGGAGAAGGGAGAACAGACGGGGGGAGGGAGAAACTGAGTGAGAAGTAACAAGAAAGGAGTGAGGCTCCTCTCGGATCTGTGCTGTGCTTCTCACATTTTATCAGTGTGCAGCGCCTATCACACCTGGTGTGTGTGTTTATGAACCAGGTATTAACTACAGGACTCATGCATCACTTAGGTGCTTAAGAAGATTGGATGGTTTGTTTGTGTGGAAAATGTTTATTCTTTTGTGATGAGAAGGTTTGTGTGTGTGTATATGTGTGTGTGTGCATGTGCATGCGTGTGTGTGTGTGTGCGCGCATGCGCGCATGTTTGTCTTTTTGTGGGTCTGGGTCCTTTGCTTCAGGAATTTCTCTGCTGCAGGCTAGTAGGTTTTTTGAAGTGAAGTGAGAAACAGTGGTACTCCTGTGTGCTTGGAGTTGGAGGTGGTAGGGTTCATCTGTTAATCTCTCTTTCTGTCATCCCTGCAGGAGTCGGAAGATTCAGATCCGAAACATCCCGCCCCACCTGCAGTGGGAGGTGAGTTTGGGGTCAGGGGACAGGGTCCTGAGAGGGTCGGCAGGGGGAGAGACAGCTTTCATATCAGTGCTGCACTACTTCTTACCACGGGCAGTGATGATTATTGTTCAATGTTACACTGTACCCTTGAGCTCAGTCACAGTGCTGTCTCCTCAGCTTTGAGTGGCTGTGTAACTGAGCCAGATCCCTCCTGATAGTGGGTCAACTGCAGAGCTCGGATCATCGTGCTGAATCAGAGAGGCTCCTGCAGAAGTTCCATCCGCTCCACTTTGTTCCAACAGTACAATGTTCTTCCAGAAACTCCTCCTTAAAGATCTTATTGGTTCTTCCCAGTCAGGTGATGGGCACTGAGAGCCGAGGTGTGACCAGTCACATGTTTGCAGAGCCCTCATGTGCTTCAGTCTCTGACACCAAGAGACCATGCAGCCTATTTTCAAACTACCTCTTAAAACAATTGTCCCATTGCACGTCAGTCATCTTAGTTGATGAATTAATTACTGCTACGTATTGACAAATAACAGTGATGTTTAGATCTGACACTGTCATGTTTGTAGTTCAGTCTGAATATTTAGATCCACAGACAGTGTGCATGTGTGTGAAGTGTGCCTCAGAGGAGAGTATTATACACCTTTAGCAAGCGGGTGGCATTGCCTTATTGAAACCAGCCCCAAAATCTTCTCATCAGTTCCTGCTGTCTGCGGCTGAGGTATAACATGTCCATCATCATTCAGTGTTTCTGTAGCCTGGTATTAAAGACAGTGTTGCCATAAAGGCAACAGATAGAGACACACTGTAAGAACGCTTGCCCATTCCACTACATTGGCATGCTGTACAGTGACTGTATCATAACAGTCATTGAAATTGGCAGCGATTTCTGTGAGTGGTAGTGCCAGTATGGCTCTGACATGCAGAATTCAACATCAATAAACGAATTCAAAACTATTTCATTATTTGGCTGTTGAAATTACAATTTACAATTTGTAAATAATTAAAGCCATTGTTAAATGTGGAGATGAGTGACTACATTTAGCAATGCATGTGTATGAACATCAAGCAGATGTGGTCTTTGATTTCAGAAGCAGGCTTTAAGAAGACATAATAAACAAAATGATGAAAACTCACTTTTTTTGTCAAAATGACAGTTCCCTGAGAGCTGATCAGGATAAATGAGGGATAATTATTGGCAATATTTGCAGGTGGGAATGCTGGATGACAGAGGGTACTGTTGCACTGTAAGATGCTGTAAGACCTGCTTGTCCTGGACATTTCTTTTCCTCTCTGTAGGCCAAATAATTGCTTTTTGAAGAGCATTGCAATGTGCTGTATAATGAGTCCAGTGACATTACTGATTGTTTAAACACTGCTGATTATCAAGGACCTAGAGTAACACCTTCAGGATTATGACTGATAATACAGGTTTAATTCCCAATGGGTCATGTGGTTGAGAAAAACAAAGCCCTCATTTGATTGACTCCTCTTTTCTGTGACAACAGTGTGTTTGCCTTTTGTGGCTTTGGCAGACTTGTCATGGTATTTAGCTGATCTTGAATGATGGCGTGGTCTTTACCTTCAGCGGGTGTTTGGTGATGTCATGGTGCGGGTGTATGGGAAGAGTGTGATTCTTTTATTGATTGAGTAGCTACATCTGCGTATCTGAATCGCATCCTGGAAGCATTCACCAGTTCCTGGAAAGAGTGGTGTTGGCACTAGGCTGCTTATGATATGAAATCCCAAAGCTGAGGGCCCTGTCTGTGTGGATGCTGACCCACTTCTGCAGCTTCTGTTTGTCCTCATAGCTCCCTCTTCTGGGGCTTTAGTGCACTACAGGGAACAGCATCACTGACGGATGTAGTGTGTGTTAAAACCTGAGAGGTTTGTAAAGCCTCCAAAACAGCAATCAGTGACTGTACCAACCACAGCCACACCCATACCTAACACAGCTATGGCCATACCAAACACAGCAATAGCCAATGAGAGTGTGAGAGTTTGTGTGTGAGTATGTATTTGTGTGCGAGTGTGTGTGTGTGTGTGTTTGTGTATGAGTATGAGAGTTTGTGTGTGAATGTGTATGTCTGTGCGAGTGTGTGTGTGTGTATGTGTGAGTGTGAGAGTTTGTGTGTGAGTGTGTGTGTGTGTGTGTGTGAGTGTGTGTGTATGAGTGTGAGAGTTTGTGTGTGAGTGTGTATGTATGTGCGAGTGTGTGTGTATATGTGTGTGTGTGTGTGTGTGTGTGTGTGTTTGACTGATTTTCCTCTCCCTTTGCTGCAGGTTTTGGATAGCCTTTTAGCACAGTACGGCACTGTGGAAAACGTGGAGCAAGGTAATGTCACGCTCTTCATGTGCTGAGCAGGCAGATGCTTCAGTTTGAGACTGCAGTACTGGCAGGAGGCTGTGCTGATTGTCCCGGTGTGTGTGGCTTTAACAGTGTCCTGATTCATATTTCTACTCTTAATGTTGTCATAAATTATATCTGCTCTTAATGTGTCCATATGAAATTAAAAGCATGTGGATGCTTCCACTCTGAAGCATGGTGATACACGGAGCCCAGAAGGAGGAGAGCACCTCAGACCCCTTCCCATAATGCTGAGAGGAGTTCTGAAGTGGGAGGCAGTAGCAGCCATTCAGGAGTGTGTGTGTGTGTGTGTGTGTGTGTGTGTGTGTGTGTGTGTGAATGAGTGTGGAGGTGTAGCTCTGTGTCTCAGACTGAAAGGTACAGTCAAAATTAGGAATTCACAAACTAATCAATGACTTTGACACAGAGAGATCTGTGAGTAAAGTGATGTATGATAAAGCTAACCATTGCTGAGAGCATGGTTTCCCTGTGGGTAACGTGCCTGAGCACCTGCAGCTAGTGGCTGCCGCACAAATAGAACCTGATTCTGGTCCCGGAGATGCCACGCCCTCCAGTTCTGTGTCCTCCTACCGCTGTTTGTCTGAGTGTGACAGAGTGAGAGTGACAGACGCCCCCTCCCACCTCTGTGTTGTGCTGGACTGGGACACACACCACACACGCAGGCAAACTCCTGGATCAATATACTGTCAGTGGAGGCCCACGGCAAGGGCGTGTCCCTCTGTCTGCTCCTTCAGCCCGGGGCTCTCTCTGATGGAGGGGGGGACTGTATGCTTGCTGTGAGGATGTAGGAGTCCTGCAGACTGTGCAATCAGGGTGTAGGAGTCACAGCAGACTGTGCAATCAGGGTGTAGGAGTCACAGCAGACTGTGCAATCAGGGTGTAGGAGTCACAGCAGACTGTGCAATCAGGGTGTAGGAGTCATAGCAGACTGTGCAGTCAGGGTGTAGGAGTCATAGCAGACTGTGCAATCAGGGTGTAGGAGTCATAGCAGACTGTGCAATCAGGGTGTAGGAGTCATAGCAGACTGTGCAGTCAGGGTGTAGGAGTCATAGCGGACTGTGCAATCAGGGTGTAGGAGTCATAGCAGACTGTGCAATCAGGGTGTAGGAGTCATAGCAGACTGTGCAATCAGGGTGTAGGAGTCATAGCAGACTGTGCAGTCAGGGTGTAGGAGTCATAGCGGACTGTGCAATCAGGGTGTAGGAGTCATAGCGGACTGTGCAATCAGGGTGTAGGAGTCATAGCACACTGTGCAATCAGGGTGTAGGAGTCATAGCAGACTGTGCAGTCAGGGTGTAGGAGTCATAGCGGACTGTGCAGGCAGGGTGTAGGAGTCATAGCAGACTGTGCAGGCAGGGTGTAGGTATCATAGCAGACTGTGCAGGCAGGGTGTAGGAGTCATAGCGGACTGTGCAATCAGGGTGTAGGAGTCATAGCAGACTGTGCAATCAGGGTGTAAGAATCATAGCAGACTGTGCAGTCAGGGTGTAGGAGTCACAGCAGACTGTGCAATCAGGGTGTAGGAGTCATAGCAGACTGTGCAGTCAGGGTGTAGGAGTCATAGCGGACTGTGCAGGCAGGGTGTAGGAGTCATAGCAGACTGTGCAGGCAGGGTGTAGGTATCATAGCGGACTGTGCAGGCAGGGTGTAGGAGTCATAGCAGACTGTGCAGGCAGGGTGTAGGAGTCATAGCGGACTGTGCAATCAGGGTGTAGGAGTCATAGCAGACTGTGCAATCAGGGTGTAAGAATCATAGCAGACTGTGCAGTCAGGGTGTAAGTGTCATAGCAGACTGTGCAGTCAGGGTGTAGGAGTCATAGCGGACTGTGCAGTCAGGTTGTAGGAGTCATAGCGGACTGTGCAGTCAGGGTGTAGGAGTCATAGCGGACTGTGCAGGCAGGGTGTAGGAGTCATAGCGGACTGTGCAGTCAGGGTGTAGGAGTCCTCTAGACTGTGCAGTCAGGGCATAGAAGCTTGATTGGAGAGGCTGTGAGTGTGATTCTTTGGTTGTTGTGTGCACTATGCTGTGTGAGGAACAGTCATAACTGACTCACCTGTGAATCGCTTCTGAATGTTGTCCAACAGGCTTTTCAGAATATGTATTTTTAATTGTTTGGAGTTTATTGCACTGTAGTAATTAGGTGAATCTGTCTCCCTCTCCGTAGTGAACACTGACACTGAGACAGCGGTGGTGAATGTCACGTATGCGACCAAGGAGGAGGCCAAAGTGTGAGCAGCTTCTTTCTGTGACACTCTATCTGACAGGGTGCAGGCATAAACAGCAGTGCTTTCATTTTTCACTGGTTTCACACAGAAAGGTAAATGGAAGTACACAGGTGTAAACCACCATGCTTCCAGAGAGTATTAATCCCACCATCTAAAAGTGATCCTTCATCCTGCTGTGACTGTACACCTTTGTCCAAATCTCCCACCATTTGCATAGCTGAGCCATACAAACAAGGTGAACATCAGAGGCTTCACTCTGTACAGCATAACATGTATGTATTTGCGTTCTCAGTATTAAGTTATACATTTACTCACCATAGCATAATTCTACAGCATGGTCTGAGAAAACTGTCAGTTACTACAGAATGAAGCGCTGCATTTTGTGATGATGTTTAGAAATTGAATTCTGATTGATTAATTATTATTTTATTAACTATGGTATATCTCAGTCTCTGTGTACGTTCAGTTTAAAATAAGGTGATGTCTGGGTTGTCATGGTTATACTTTGTGTGTGCGTGTGTGTAATAAGGGCCATAGAGAAGCTGACAGGACACCAGTTTGAGGACTACTCCTTCAGGGTGTCTTACATCCTGGATGTGGATGCAGCGCCTCCAGCCTCTGCCCCCCGTGGCCGGAGAGGGGTGCGGTCAGCCCGGGACCAGGATGCCCCCCAGCCTGGTCCCTCAGGAAGTCTCGGGGGATCTCGGCACAAGCAGCAGGACTTCCCCCTCCGCATGCTGGTCCCAACACAGTTTGTGGGAGCCATCATCGGCAAGGAGGGCCTCACCATCAAAAATGTCACCAAACAGACCCAGTCCAAGTAAGACTCACACTTCAGAACCTGGAGCAGTGCAGACTACAGAACCTAGACTCACTGAAACGCTAGACCATGTAGCCAGATGGCCCTCCAGTAACTCAGACATGTGGTCGCTGTGCTAAATACCTACGGTTTCATTAGTACAGACATGCAGTCTCTCTGGTACAGACCATCAGTCATTCTGGTACAGACAGGCGGTCGCTGTGGTTCCTCCTGCACATCTCTCAGCCAGACGCTTCCCTTTAGAGGGTTTCTTTGAGTCTTGATCCTTCCTGCTGACAGTCAGCTCAGCGGTTAGTTGAATAGAGGTTGTTCAGCAGATAATACTGGTTGAAGTTGCTGCCTCTGTGTCAGTGAATAGAGCATCTGTGTGTCTGTTGGCGTGTCTGTGTGTGTGTGTGTGTGTGTATGTCTGTCTGTCTGTCCGTGTGTCTGTTTGTTGGTCTGTCTGTGTGTTGGTGTGTCTGTCCGGTTGCAGGGTGGACATCCATCGGAAGGAGAATGCGGGTGCAGCAGAGAAGCCGATTACCATCCACTCCACCCCTGCGGGCTGCTCCTCCGCCTGCCGCATGATCCTGGACATCATGCAGAAGGAGGCCAGTGAGACCAAGGCGTGAGTGCCCAACACCAGCCTCAACACCAGCCTCAACACCAGCCTCAACACCAGCCTCAACACCAGCCTCAACACCAGCCCCAACACCAGCCTCAACACCACTCCCACACCATCGCAACACCAGCCTCAACACCAGCCTCAACACCAGCCTCAACACCAGCCCCAACACTATCCCAAAACCAGCGTCAACACCAGCGTCAACACCAGCCTCAACACCAGCCCCAACACCAGCCCCAACACCATCCCAAAACCAGCCTCAACACCACTCCCACACCATCGCAACACCAGCATCAACACCAGCATCAACACCAGCGTCAACACCAGCGTCAACACCAGCCTCAACACCAGCCTCAACACCAGCCCCAACACCATCCCAACACCAGCCTCAACACCACTCCCACACCAGCGTCAACACCAGCGTCAACACCAGCCTCAACACCAGCTTCAACACCACCCCAACACCATCCCAACACCAGCGTCAACACCAGCCTCAACACCAGCCCCAACACCAGCTTCAACACCACCCCAACACCATCCCAACACCAGCGTCAACACCATCCCAACACCACCCCAACACCATCCCAAAACCAGCTTCAACACCACCCCAACACCACCCCAAGACCAGCCTCAACACCAGCCTCAACATTAGCCCCAACACTATCCCAACACTATCCCAACATCAGCCCCAACACTATCCCAATACCAACCCCACCACCAGCCCCAAAACCAGCCCCAACCCCAGCCTCAACACCATCCCAACACCATCCCATCACCAAACTTCAGCCTCAATACCACACCAGATATTACACCAAACACCTGACTGAGCGATAAACCCAGCCCCTCACCAAACCCCTTATACCTGCTGAGTGAGGTGTTGAGTGAATGAGCTGCGTGTTGGTGTGTCAGAGCTTTTAGTGCTCCTGCACCTCTGACTCACTGAGGATTCCAAACTCAGGGTGAAAAAGCAGGAAACGCCAACTCTAAATCCCTACAATCCACGTTAAACCCCTACATTGCACACAAACCCCTATAATGCACACAAACCCCTACAACCCACATTAAACCCCTACAACCCACAATAACCCCTTGCAACCCACATTAAACCCCTACAATGCACACAATCCCCTACAATCCACATTAACCCCCCAGTCTACAGGTAAACCCCTACAATCCACATTAAACTCCTACAATCCGTGTTAAACCCCTACAACCCACATTAAACCCCTACAATGCACACAAGCCTCTACAACCCATATTAAACCCCTACAACCCACATTAAACTCCTACAGTCTACAGAAAACCACTGCAATCCACATGGAACCCCTGCAAACGGCAGTCAGACCCCCCCGTAGCTCGGCTCCTGCAGTGATGGCTCTCTGTCTCCTGGTTGCACCTTACCCTGCAGGGCTGAGGAGGTTCCTCTGAAGATCCTGGCTCACAACAGTCTGGTTGGAAGGCTGATCGGTAAGGAGGGCCGGAACCTGAAAAAGATTGAGCAGGACACCGGGACCAAGATAACCATTTCCTCGTAAGTGTCTCATCAACGTCCCCCCGCAGCCAGTGCTGTGCATGTGCTGCCACTCTCCGCTTAGCTCATCACCACCCTGATTTCAGCTATCGATTACAAAGCCTTTGGCCATGAATACGATATTAGGCACATTCAGATTATACTTTAATGTTCCTTAATCTTCTTCCGTTAGCAGTAATGAATTACCCACTGTCCGTGAAGGTTGGCTTAGAATGACTTCTGTGAGAAAAAGAATAGTTTGAAGGACACAGATCCCTGTCTGGTACCTTTGCATGTGGATGTTGTGGGATCCTTTGGGTCCTGTTTGCATTCTGTACACAATGTGCGGGTCACTGTGAGCCCAGAGTAAAGCCTCTGCTTTGTTAGTTACACAGCTCATTAATGTGAGGGATTGCGAGGCTTGGTCTGGCCTGTCAGAGGAAGGTGATGGCAGATGTGGGGAGAGTTTCCTCACCTTCACTCAGACGGATTGCCCTCTGCTGCTCTGGCATTGTTTAGTCATGTCTGATCTTGATCTGTCCATCTGTTTCTCTGTGACGTGTAATTGGTTATTCACCATGTGATTGTTGATTGGATAAGTAACTCAGTGACTGTGACTCAGTGACGTGAGCTGAATAGGGTTTTGTGTGTGAGTGAGTGTGTATATGTGTGTGTGTGAGCATGTGTATATGTGTGTACGTGTGTGTATGAGTGAGTGAGTGTGTGTGTGTGTATGAGAGAGTGTGTATGGGGGGGCGGGGGTGTGTGTATATATATGTGTGTGTGTGGGGGGGGGTGTGTGTATATGTGTGTGTGTGTGTGTGTGTGTGTGTGTGGGGGGGGGGGAGTTTGTGTGTATATGTGTGTGAGTGTGCGCGTGTGTGTGTGTGTGTGTGTATGTTGGGGTGAGTGTGTGTGTGTGTGTATGTCTATGTTGGGGTGAGTGTGTGTGTGTATATGTGTATGTTGGGGTGAGTGTGTGTGTGTATATGTGTATGTTGGGGTGTGTGTGTGTGTGTATGTTGGGGTGAGTGTGTGTGTGTGTGTATTTTGGGGTGAGTGTGTGTGTGTGTATGTTGGGGTGTGTGTGTGTGTATGTTGGGGTGAGTGTGTGTGTGTATATGTGTATGTTGGGGTGAGTGTGTGTGTGTATATGTGTATGTTGGGGTGTGTGTGTGTGTGTGTGTGTGTGTGTATGTTGGGGTGAGTGTGTGTGTGTGTGTGTATGTTGGGGTGAGTGTGTGTGTGTGTGTGTATGTTGGGGTGAGTGTGTGTGTGTGTATGTGTATGTTGGGGTGAGTGTGTGTGTGTATATGTGTATGTTGGGGTGAGTGTGTGTGTGTATATGTGTATGTTGGGGTGTGTGTGTGTGTGTATGTTGGGGTGAGTGTGTGTGTGTGTGTATTTTGGGGTGAGTGTGTGTGTGTGTATGTTGGGGTGTGTGTGTGTGTATGTTGGGGTGAGTGTGTGTGTGTATATGTGTATGTTGGGGTGAGTGTGTGTGTGTATATGTGTATGTTGGGGTGTGTGTGTGTGTGTGTGTGTGTGTGTGTGTATGTTGGGGTGAGTGTGTGTGTGTGTGTGTATGTTGGGGTGAGTGTGTGTGTGTGTGTGTGTATGTTGGGGTGAGTGTGTGTGTGTGGGAGGGCTGGTGTGTTGTTCTGTTTTTTGTTTTTAACCCTTTTCTCTCTGATCTCTTCTCCCTCAGGTTACAGGATTTAACCATTTACAACCCGGAGCGGACCATCACAGTGCGCGGCAGCATGGAGGCCTGCTGCCGGGCGGAGGAGGAGATCACGAGGAAGCTGAGGGAGGCGTACGAGAACGACGTCGCTGCCGTCAGCGTAAGCAGCTGCAGCTGAGGGGGCGCGGGGACGAGGGGGGCGTGGGCACACGGGGAGCCTGTTCTATAGGGTGGCCCCTCCCCCTGCTCAAACACAGCCGGTCTCTGATCCGCTGTGATGGAAGCCGAGCCTCAGAGCTCAGCTTGACCGCTGGGAGTGCTGTTCCTGCATTTCTGATTGATCTCAGCAGTGTAAATATCCAGCACATAGCATTAAGACCACATGTATGCACAGATGGGTATCATTTTAATAATGTTTCTAAAGCTTCCGGCAGATACTGGTCATTTTTAATCAGCTATTTTAACAGGTGTGGGCAGCTGTTGAACAGCTGTTGAGTCATTTGCTCTGTTGGAGCATCAGTCCCCTCCCCTTACCTTAAATTACAGGCCTTTCTGTTTATTTGTCACTGTCCAATCAATGATGTTAAAACCCTCAGCATGGGGGAGTCGGGTAACTGAGCTGAAGGTTATGTGGCTGTTAGATTCTAAGCTAAGTTAGTGGTGCCATCTAGTGAAAGTTGAGGGTATTGTATTGCATGATGTCACACTGGGATAGGGCAGGATGGCCCCTCTTCACACAGGCTGACAGCTGACTGTTTTCTCTCTCACAGCAACAAGCCAACCTTATCCCTGGTCTAAACCTCAACGCTCTAGGTATCTTTTCCACGGGCCTATCGGTGCTGCCCCCTACGGGTGGACCAAGAGGAGCCGCACCTGTGCCTGCTGCTGGCTACAGCCCATTTTTAGTGAGTACAAAACAGTTTCTGCAGGCTGTACTGTAGAACACAGCCACAGGGTATCCTGTGCTGAGCCCCGCTGGATGTTCAAGAGTGAGTCGTGGGGGGAAGCAAGGGGGGGTTAGGGGTGGGAATGCGGGCGGGGAGGATAGAGGGGGTTTAGGTTTTGGGGGTGGGAATGGGGGGGATTGAGGGGGTTTAGGGTTTGGGGGCGGGTGGAGGTGGGCAGCGTTTGGAGAAGGAGAAAAATGAGAGGCAAAGGAGTAGGGGGGCCCTGCTCAGACTGCTGAGCAATGTGTGAATTCTGCCCCCTGGTGGACGCTTAAGAATAGAATGACTGTTTCCTTTCTAAACACAAATTTTCAGATATGGATATTCTGTGTGTGTGTGTTTGTGTGCTTCTGATCATACTCCCTGTTGTTGTAGAGTCACTCGTCACACCTGGGGGGATTGTACAGTGTTCC
>NC_050596.1:34535986-34555986 GCF_013368585.1 Megalops cyprinoides | reverse complement strand
TTGGCTGCCTTAAGGGGGACACAAAAATAAATGGAGCAGCAGCGAAAGCTGAAAACTGCACTAAAATGGACGTCTTAAAGCTGCGCAGTTGTGTGCTGGTAAACAGCCAGAGCTGGTCGTCAGCATTAAGTCAATGGGCACTGCGTACACTGCCTTTCCCTCGGATAGGAAGTCAGGTGGGCTTCCCAATCTGGGATGGAATCGGAAGGTAGAGGGCGCTGTGGAGACTGTGTCTGGCTTTAACTCTCTCCTTCAGGGAGCTCTCTGTGGCATGACAGCTGGGAATGTAAAACATGCAGCCATTTAAAAGTGTTCCCTGCTGTGTGCAGCTGCTGGGCTCTGCGGGACTCTGTTTCCCGCTCTCACCTGCCGCTGCAGCAGTTTGCTGGACCCACAGGTACGATCCTCCGTCTTTCTCTGCTATACTCTCATCACCATGAAAGCTTTGCAGCCTTAATTGTCACGGCGAGTTCTCGCTTTGAGCGCTTCAGTTTAACCTCATCCTCTGCACCAATACACACGGCTTTCTCAGTGTGTGTGTGTGTGTGTGTGTGTGTGTGTGCGTGCGTGTGTGTGTATATATATAATATATATATATATATACACACACACACACACATACACACATAAAGAGAGAAGGAAATATTTATGAATCTATTTTTCCTATTTTGTGATGAGAACTAATAATAAGAAAGCAAAATCTTTTTAAGATATGTTGTTTGGTAGGACACTGCCGCATGGCACTGAAGGGAGGTGTTTTATTTTGAGCGCAGGAGAGTGGATTAATTCCACATGAGGAGTAGAGCAGGCAGACTGCACTGAGCAGTGCGCACGCCAGCATCCGGATCTACCTCTGCCCAGTCTCCTCGGGCTCTGCACCTTTGCTACATGCCTTGGAAAACTCATAGATCTGAGCATTTTTAAATTTTTTATAATAAAAACAACAAGGAAAAAACAATTGGTCTAAACTTTTCAGGGTTACCGCTCTTAATTTGGGAGACTGAAACCATTGGGCTCACACACTACCTCTCCTGGGTCCGATTGCACCCTTGCAGAGTGGATGTTGAGGCTGGAAATACAGGGGTTCCTACCTGCCTGATGTGACCTGGAAGGACATCATGTGTCCTCATTCCATGATTAAATAAAACGTTAGATCCAAAAAAGTGGAAATGAACCTGTATGCAAATAATGTACTGCAAAGACAGGGCTCTTTACTGCAGCCTGCTCTGTAAAGGAATATCACAAAAAAGATATGAATATGACTCCACCTGCTCTTAGCAACCCAAGTCAGGTACAGTGTATTCTTAGAAGAGGAGAAACCCTTTAGAAGCAGACAGGATGTGCAGCACTGTTTGAAGATGTGGTCTTCTCTGTACAGTGTTTTACAGATATAGACTAGGCATTGGCTGTCACTGAGTGTGGGGGAAATATGTATTCTGAGGAACTGTGATTGTACAATGTCCTTGTCCTCATCCAGCCCATACCTGTACCTTCACCCCTGTCCTTAACCAACTCTCTCACCAATGTCCCACACTACTGTTGTGCTGTAAGCATTTGATTTACCTCCTGGAACCCAAGACTAGTTACCTTTCAGTTTAAGTGACTTAACTAATGTAGCACGAGTTGTCAATTTTAGAAAAGAAAGAACTGGTTTTGTATTTTTATGTGGAGTGGAAGAATAGATGGAGAGGGGATTGTGGGTCTCATTTCTGCTCTCATCTGCAGTGGAATCTGCTTCCATCCTATGAAGGGCAGACTGCCTTTATTAAATGCCCATCTCTCTCTAGTTTTGGAATTGAAATCAGGAATGGAAAGGGTCTCCCGGCTCGGCAGTTTTGAAATTCTGTTTTGATCTCATTGGCTATGCAAGCGCTATGGTCAGGGTCTGTTCTCCTCCTGACAGAAAAGCAAGAAAATGACAAATTCACACTTTGGACAATAATGAATGACCAAAATGAACAGAGATACAAGGTAACAAACATTTTGCGCTGTGCAATGTTTACAGACACCCCAGTCAGGCTGACATGATGGGGTGGGGGGTGTTGCCTGGTGACGGTTGGCACATTGGCTTTTGGAGTTGCATGCCAGGACACGGGCAGATTCTCAGGTTTGAGAGATTGCTGAAATTTGACAAAATACCAGGACAGGGCCACTGGCTGGAGGGGTCTCCCTCAGAGCTGTGGAAGTGTGCCTGCCTTCTGCCATTGACTTTATTGTTCATGTATCTGAGAATTCAGGAAGCCCCTGAATCCTGATTCCTGTAGCATTGCAGGTCTGAATTCCACATCACTGAGGCAGCTCTTGCTATGTTTGATTTCTCTTTCGAAAGACATCACACAGCCATGCTGTATGCAGTGGCATTACCTCAGAGAGAGCTGCGGCCTGCAGCACCTGGAGGGCCAGGTGTGCTGCCGATGGCTCAGTGTCGCTGCAGTGGTGCTTGGTGCAGGTAGCATGCAGCAGCCTCTGAGAAGTTTCCCGCCATCTTTGGTAGAAAGATCAAGGACACAAGTGAAACAACATTGGGGTGATGTTTTCTACAGTGGTTTTGATTTTTTTTTTCTGTGGAGTTTTGGATTTTCCAGTTATGTATGGTTTGTGAGAGATTTACAAGTACAACTTTCCATGGACATTTGATATAGAATGTTGGGTTAGGCTTTTTTCTGGTGAGCAGTATTTTTTGTCATTTTGGCACTTTGATATAATGTAGCATTGTGGAAGAGTAGTTTAGCTGGAACATATTTTGATTGGCCATAGATTTGTGAGCTCCATTGGGGTCTCACAGCACAGCTAACGGTTTAGTGTGGCATGTAAAGAGCACTGTGGACTGTAGGGGGTGCTGGTGAGGCCTCAGTGAAGGTGAGACTGACCGTAACACTGTGCATTTCTGCTGCGTTGTGGCAGCATCCCGTCCTGTGCTGTACGCACCCTCTCGCTTCCTGAATGACCCAGGGCCAAACTGGGGGTGAGCTGATGGGCTGTTCAAGCCCAGCACAGATGCAGCGTACACCCACTTCTAGCTGGCATTAGGATCATATAGAAAATGTTACAACTAAGTAGGACCTCAGTCCAGGATAGTGTTGCAGGCTCTGTCCAGGCCTGGCTGAATCTGAGGAGTGAAGCTGCAGACTCCTGCAGTCAGAGGGCAACATGCGCGACTCCGGACTGCCAGCAGGGGGCAGCATGTGCGACTCTGGGCTGCCAGGCCTTGTTTTTCTGATAAACTATTGGATGAAGAAGTGAGAAACGCTGGCAGGATGTACTGCATTTAACATTATTCAGTCACAGTTTAGATCAATCCGTTCCTGCAAGTTCTTTTCTTCATTTCAGCATTGTGGATCATTATCTCCCAGTTTGCCAGTTTACCACAAACTGCCACAGAATCACAGAGACTGACTGTACTGCAGGATGGAGCAGATCCATATGGTAACAGCTATGCTGTTGTGAATTGTGGGTGAACTGTACTGCCAACCAACCTGGATATGAGCAATAAAGACAGTCTTCAAAATATGCCTCATCTCCTCATGGTCTTTTTTGTCTGGCAGTTTTACTTGTATTTAATGCTTTCAACCTTGAAATTCATTTTCTTGATTCGATAACTTTCCAGCTTACTATTAAGAAACATAACCATTTCACAACGTGTCATATGACAGACTGCACAAACTAAGTTTGGGAGAATAATTCAAGCCACACATGGTCAATGTCCACTGATACAATCTGCCATTCGGTACAGCAGCTCATTTTTGCAGCTCTTTGCTGAGGGGAGAGTGATTTTCTCAGCAGTTGTGTGATATGTTTCTGTTTTCTCCATGTGTCCTGAGGACTTTCCCTGTCCCACGCAGGGATCTTGCCCTGTTTTCCTGCTCTCATGTCTGAGAACCGTGCTTGATTGGTTGAGTGAAGACAGTGTCTTTACCAGAATCGGGAAGGTAAACTTCCAAATGTCTGCTGTCTAAAGTTACAGTAACATGTCCATTCACTGTATTCGCTGCATTTGGCTTGTTCCTCAGAAAAATCATAAGCAGCAGAAAAACAACTTGCATATGGAATTAAGAGCAGTGTTTCAATTAAATGTTTAATATAAAAAACATTACAATACCTGTACACAGGGGCAGGGAGGGCTGGCAGCATGCAGTCTTTGCTGTGCAGACCCAAACCCAGGTTGACAGTGCAGAGAGAGATTTAAGACGTGCTTCTGCCACACAGGGGTGTGTATAACCACAGACTGCAACCCATAGAGAAGCATAAAAAGCCCACATGCATCAGTCCCAGTTGCACACAGAAGACAGTAAAAGGTGCAGGGTCATACCCTGTATCCACAGTATGAAAATTCAGAAACTCATGGCCTTATGGCAACATTTGTCTTTAGGGGCACCTATAGCTGTTTTCTGAATAATGGTGACAGATAATTACCATTGGAAATATTCTTTTAGTGGCCACTTCGTCAGGTACACCTGCTCTTTCCATGAAATACACTGCTCAGTGACAGCATGACATATCATTACAGAATGTGCTGTTTAAAGCAGGGATTGTGTGTGTGGAATTCAGAGGGAGAACAGGAAAGCCCAAAGAGTTAAGTGTGTTTGAATGCAGCATGGTAGTGGGAGCCAGTATGAGTATCAGAAACAGCAGCCCTGCTGGAGTTTCATGCATGACAGTGTCACAGGTGTATCAGGAACAAACATCCAGCCAGCAGGGGTGCTGTGGTCAGAAGCAGCCCGCTGATGAAAGAGGCCGCTGTCAGGCAGGTGCACCTAATAAAGAGGCCACTCAGTATGTATCGGACCAAAGGTCATTGTAAGTTCTGTAAGAAATATTTCTGTCCTTGACTTTAAAATATTTTACATTTTTTAAAAAAAAATTCAAACTCAAAGAACATAAGGCAGTGACAGACACGTCATTAGGAGCTCTAGGTAACACTGCTGCAGTTACAAACTACGTCCACATGGTGTCTCTGCAAAGCTCAGGCTGAGCAGAGTCCCTCTGTGGAATATTAACAGCAGAATGCTTTTAGGTACTCATGTCATTTAATGTGCCTTCTCTGTGTCAAACTATCCCCACAAGGGAAAGTGCAGGTCAAAAGTCTCTGGCAGGAGCTACTGAGAATTCCTGTATGGCTATATTATAATATTTCCATATCCATATGCTGCTTCTGTCCTCATACAGGTCCAGCGCAGTCACTGAAGTGCATGTGCACACAGGGGACAGTGGTGGGACACTGTAAGGTACTGAACTTGTACCCAAAACCCAAGAACCGCAGTGTCACCTTAACTATGGGGTAGCAAGAACCGCAGTGTCACCTTAACTATGGGGTAGCAAGAACCACAGGACTGCGTGAGAGACACAGACATGAACTCAAGGCACAGAACCCTGCTTATCTTAACCAATGGACAGTAAAAGTCAGCTTTTGCAGTTAAAGCAATTAAAAGTGGCAGGCTCCATAAACAGTACCAAAACTGCATTTCAAATATGTGTGTTCCTCAGAGAAAATTCCTTAAAAATACATTCCATTTTCTGTTACAGTATTTTTCACAGTAGAAACAACAGAAAAAAACAACCAAATACAAAATTCAACAATAGTGGGTACAATCTGGAAATGACAACTTACTGTCTCTCTCTCTTTACACACACACAAATACACACACACACAAAGCTTGTGTCTCAGACAGGTGATTGTCATAATTGAGCTGACTCATGGATTTGTTCCATGGATGGCTTCAAATCAAATGGCATAAGAATAATATGAGTAATATGAATGTTTAACCCAGTGTTCCTGAGCTGAGCTCATCCTCCTCCAGCTCAGAGAAGCACAGACACAGGTCAAGCACCTGGAACACAAGCACCATGTTCACCCCTGCAGTAAACACAGGATTATGACTCTTTCTGAATGAAAAAATAAACATTTCAAAGACAAACAAATTCATAAATTTCACTGGAACATTTCAAACACGGGTTTTTTGTGTCTTCTGTAGGCTTTTTAGTTTGGTTTAAGACGTATGGACTAAGACTTTTTTGCTCTTTAAAGCACAGGACTATAAGGCATGGTTGGGTGGCGGCTCAGGTCATGTGGCCTTTTTGTGGAGGGCGTGTCCGTTTGGCTGCAGGCCCTCCAGTTTGAGGTGGGCGTGGCTGTAGAGGCGGATGAGGGCGCCGGGCAGCAGGGCCATGCAGGCAATGGCCAGAAGCTGCAACAGCGTGCCCCAGGAGAAGATGTCATCCAGAGACGAGATCTCCGACAGGATGGAGCCCGTCCGCACGCAGATGAAGTTATATGGGATGAGGCCTGGGAAAGACATTCACTTCACTTACAGGTATGGAGATACTTCTCTATCACCTCCATGAGAGACTCACATCTATACTGTTATTTAGCAGCGCAGTTCAAAAACGTCATATATACAGTATCTACAAAAATTGTGATTTTTTTTAATGTAATGCAATGAATGTGTGACTTGTGAGAGAAATTTCACTTGCTGATGACAGAGGGGGGAAATACACTGCACAGTAACAGAACAAACAACGTCAGAGTCGTTTGCAAGTTTTCAGTTTTCTGGAGAAAGATAAATGTTATGGAGTAAAAGCCACAGAAATATTTTGGTGGAGAAACTAACCAATAAAGACAGAGAGGAAGAACATGGGCAGGGGAATGTTGAGGATGGGAGAGGTGACGTTCAAGAACCAGTTTGGAGTCATAGGGAAGAACCTGAGAAACAGCAGGAAGAAGAACAAACTGCTCCTGTTCTCCTCAACCTAACAGGAAAAAGGAAGACAGAGAGGGAGAGACAGAGGGAGGGAGAGAGGACGAGAACTACTCACCGATTTTTCACTGTAACTAGAATTAGCACACCATTGTCCCATCCTTGGCCTTAACTGTAGGGGATATGGACCCTTACCCGGCCGTAAAACAGTGTGTAGATTGGAGCAGGACTTCACGACATTGCTCTTGATTTAAGATAAGCACAAACATGTGTGGTACATAAGGCCTCTGAAGACTCTGGCACTGCAAAGGGGTCCAACAGGGGTCACCCAGAGGTTACTGGCGATTCTCAGGACTCAGCTCTTGAAGCATGTCCCATGACCCAACACGAATCTGGAGCCTGTCAGGAAAGACCGCTCTCGCTGAACACGGAGATGACTCTCTCTTCGTCATTCCACTGTGTCAGTGGTATTCCTGCCAGGCGGGGCTGCCAGGGGACCGAGCTGTGGGGGGCATGTAGCACTTTTCCTTCACACTAGTGTGACATGAAGTTTGAGGCTGTCAGTCAAGCTGTTACAGATGCAAAGACAACTGGATCTTTGGCATCCCCAATGTCGATGACGTGTGACTGGTTAGGAATTTTAACAAACTTGTTTTATTAATCATGGTGTCACCTCGTCTGTATTTTGTACTGACAAACTGGGTTTTAACAGGCTTAAAAGACCTCATCATATTAATTGTTATATTTGCTGAGGAATGTTAAGTATACTTTTTAATGCTTCAGATGCATAGGGATGTTAGTGCATGTACACTGTTCTTTGGGATGCTCCTTTAGCATACAGGCTTCATAGCAACAGGAAAACATGCTGATTATTTCCTAAAATTCAGTGTAAAATGCAGTGTCATTACAGACAGCCAGAGGGAGCCCTCTCCCACATCCACAAGGACCCAAAGCAGTCTGCACGCTTTCAAGTAGAAATGTAGTGAGTGAGTGAGTGAGTGAGAGAATGGGATTGTGAATGAATGAATGAGTGAGGGAGGGAATGAGTGAGTGATTAAGCAAGGGAATGGGTGTGTGAATAAACTAATGAATGAGTGAGTGAGTGAGGGAGGGAGAGAGGGAGGAAGGGAATGAGTGAACCCTCACACACATACCTTTGTCTGCAGCATGGCCACCTTGTCGGGGAAGAGCTGCACGATGTGGCGCTTCCCGAAGGTGCGAGACAGGAAGTAGCAGTTGGTGGAGCCCACAGTGGTGAGCAGACAGGCCAGCAGCAGGCCCTCCCAGGGCCCGAACAGCGCCCCCGCCAGCATATTCTGCAATCACACACACATAGCCCTGGATGCAAACCCATATGCATTAAGGTGCATTAATGAGTCAGAGACTTTCTTCATTATGACTGGGTAATGCGGAGTGTGAACCAGCCTTCCAGCAGACAGGCGCAGTTGACAGACACAACAGAGACTGCAGGGGTCGCTCAGGGTCACATGATTACTTAGCAAAGTTTAGGGCTGAAATTCTCTCTATTCTTCACATTCTGTGACAGACATCTCATCTCTGTCACTGCTGGAACATTTCCTCTCCTTCTTACAGAGACATTCTCGGTTTTAGAAACCTCAGGTGCGGACTAGGGTGGTCTCACTCACTCAATGCCGAGACAAACCCTCGGACGCACTCACACAGAGGCAACGGCCCTCTCCCCCTGCATGTCTCACAGAGCCCCACATGGGAGGCAGGCACTACGCTACGCTGAGGCCATGTGGCCAGGGCCTTCCCCTCCCTCAAAAGCAAAATCACTGAGTTCCTCCACTGTGGGTGCTGCTGACATGGCCAGTCTCGATCCCGGGCCAAAGCGAACACCTTGCTGACTGACCCAACACAGTAACACAATAACACAGTAATCTTTGATTGTAAATGTGAACTCCTTTATTTTCCTTTTGGACTGAGCGGAGCCTCTGAGGCTCGGAATGACCGTGGGGTTAGGGTTTCACCCCGTCCTGCGTCTTGAGTGAAACAAAGCAAGCATTTCACTTTGCAGACATGGCTTGCTGTAATGTATCAAGCTTTATGCAAAATAAATTTAACAGAAAGATGACTAAGATCATATTAATTTGTTAATTCATCTTATTTTTATTACATCACAGTGATATAGCATTAGTAAGCATGGATTACAGTTCAGTGAGCAGACTGAATTACTACACAGGCTATGAAGGCCCTTTCCATCAGTACAGAGAAACAGAGACATATCCACATGCTGCTCTGAGAAGGAAGAGACAGGACAACGCACTCCTGCCACCTCAGACTGTCAGCTCTGACTCATCAGTCACCTGTTTACAGCTGAGTGATCATCTCCATAACATCAGTCACCTGTTTACAGCTGAGTGATCATCTCCATAACATCAGTCACCTGTTTACAGCTGAGTGATCATCTCCATAACATCAGTCATCTGTTTACGGGTCACTGTTTGTTACATACTACTGTCGTCATTATTTTTTTTAATGTGTGTGTGTGTGTGTGTGTGTATGTGTGTGTGTGTGTGTGTGTGTGTGTGTGTGTACTCACTAGGAAGGAGGAACCAGGGATGGCGAAGGACTGCTTGTAGAGGTATGCACTGCAGTAGAGTAGCAGCACGTAGCCCGTGTGCTCGGTCTTATAGAACTGCAGCAGCTCGGCCAGCTCTCTCAGCTCCTCCAGGTCCGACGGGAACTTCAGACTGGTGGGAAACACAGCACAACACAACGGTTCCCACTGCAGGACTATTACTGGCACATAATCAACACCAACAGAAAATTACAGCAGCTGATTACATGTAAGGATGTTCCAAAACAATGAAAATTGATTTCTGCATATGTAATCATGAAGAATACTTGACTTTAATATACTTGTAGAATGGGCTGACATGTCTGTACAGCTACATGTCTAAACCTGTTGGCTGAACTTTTTGTACGTTGCTCTGGATAAGAGCATTTGCCAAAAATAAAATGTGAATCTCATATGTTTAGGCTGTGTGCTCAGAGAGTAACCAGCCAGCAAAACTCTCCAACAGCAACAAGTGACTCCTGTTCACTGATCAGGGCTTGTCTTACTCATCTAAAAAACTTTCACTATAGTTTTCACTATAAATCCAACAAATTCCACATCCATTGTATATATTGGATATATGGGATGAATGTCATCTATTTGGTTGACAAATTGATGACATTGATGACAGAATGACTTGAATCTATGCACTACTATTCCACTTATGAGGCACTAAGTGTAACCAAATAGGATCAAAATGGTTGGTTGAGATTATTCTTGGACATGTGAAATTAATATTTTACGTTTGTGTTGAAATAAAGGCATATTTATAGAAATCAACTGGGACTTTATGACCCTGTGCTTATGGCATTTTAAGGGTTAAACAGGTTTTTTTCAAGGATTAAAAACAAAATAGAACTTTTTTGTGCTGCAGCAGTCCATATTTCCATGATGAAGGAGGAACTGCAGGGGGAACAGCTCTTGGCAGGTCGGACTGTAACCAGTGACTACAGCTAGCAGGCTTGCTGCCAATGCCGGTGCTTCCTGAGGTGAGAGACACCGCCCTGCTGCTCAGGCAGGTGAGGCAGGTACAGCGGCAGGTGTGCCGGCTGAGTGACGGGCAGCGCGGGGAGGGTGCAGCGCCGGCATGCAGGGTGTACGGTTACACGGGGGTTTCCCATGTGAGAGGAGACAGAAATAGGCCTGGCCTTCCTGCTGATTCCGCTGATAGGGGAAGCTTTCAGTTCCTCTGCTGTTATTAACCGATGAGAGTCCTGAAACTGTATCTGCCAGTTTCATTTGGCTACATGTGAGCCGCACATCACTCTCCCATTGGTCAGTGTGCTCTGATCATGTGACTAACCCTGTCTGTGCGTGTGGTGTTTGACACCCCTGTGAGGGACATGCAGTCCCCTGACCTCCAGTGGAATGACCGCCCATAGTAGCCATGGAAACCAAGGATCCATTACGCTGCTTAGTCGTCATGGTGAAATGCATGAACGTGTGCAAATGTATTTATTAATAATACTGGCAGTAGCATGCATTTGTTTCTATTCATGATGATATATCAGAGTGCCGCTCTCACTGTCATCCTCCCTTTCTCGACCCCATGATCAGAAACAGGAGGGAAACAGTGGCACTGTGTGCATCTGAGAGCTCTGTGCCTGCAAGGACTAAGCAATCAGCTTATTAGAATAAATTTGTACTCACACTTATGTAATATTATACTGAGAGCAATGGCACATAAAAACAAAAAAAAGCTATTAAGAATTTGAAATGTGAATATGAATGTCATATCCAGCATAAAATATCAACACTCCAAGCAAGTAAAACATTTTGAGAAAAACTGTGCGGTTCATATCAGTGCAAAAATGCTCACAGCCATGACTGAAGAAAGATTCTTTTTGGCCGGTGAAAAATGCGGGAAGAGAGTGAGGAGAGTGTGAGGAGACCCCTGCGTCTGCACCATACACCTCCCAGCCCAACACCAGGGACACACTCAGAGTGTGAGCCAAATTATTATTTTATGTTTAAAAAATTAGTTTAAACGTATAAAACATAAAGGTCCATTTGATCCATTCATTTGTGGGATCCATTTATTTATATAACTGACTAGATAATATTCCTATCAGCACGATTCAAAGGCCAGGCTTTGCTCACACAGTACTGTCTGCCTGAGCCCAAAGGACAGGACATCAGCTCTATACATTCCATACTGGGACTGAAGACCGAATAAGAAACACCAGGGAAACACAAGTGCCTTCAGCCTTGTAGTTCCAAATGTTTGGTTATAAAATGGCACTTAGCTGAGGACACAGACTGTCCCTGTCTCCACATCGAACCGAAACCTGACACCGTGAGTCTCTAAGGTCCCCAAGTCACCCAGGCCAGGGCCAGCAGTGCTGCCCAAGGGGGCGATCAGTTACCCCGACAGGCCGCAGTCAGGAGTGCGCCTGAGGCGTGGCCGCCACAGTGATGACGCGGCGTTGTGGTCTGGCTCACAGCCTCCTCTGCGGGACAGGTGCAGGAGCTGGCCAGAGACCCACGCCACCCGCTGCCCCAACTGCAACTTCTGCACTTACTGCTGGAACTTCAGAAACAGGAGAAGACGGGCAACAGGGAAATATTCAGGCGCCCCGATCACATTACGCCTTATGATTCAAAAGTGTGGCTCATCCCCTTTACTGGGGCAGCAGGTGAGGACATGGGCCAATAAAATCACTCAATGATGAATCATTGAGAAATCAGAGTTTGGTGTGATTGTGTCACTGTACTCACATTTCTCCTGTGTCCTCACACTCTGTCCCCTCTCAGGGTGACACACCTGTCCCCACACTCTTTCCCTTCTGAGGGTGACAGCCCCTCTTCCTGTGAGCTCCAGGGAGCTGCTGTTTCGTGTTACACACAGATCTTAGCCATTAGCCTTTGAAAGATGTTAGCCATTACTAAAACTATGCTTTTCATTACACTAAGCCAGGAAAGATGCTGAATCCAACTCCAGCAAATACTCATAACTCCAGCTGACCATGGCTGAACATATAAGATCCTCTTATGCTTCTCATGTGCCTGGGTGAGTATTTAAATATACAGGTATTTAAATATATTCTTCCCTTTGTGTTAACTGTGGAATACAGCTGGATTCGTTAGTATTCCAACTGAGCCTTCCCACTTAGGCTTCTCCAGTTTTTTCACAGTGTTTCCTGGAGGGCTGGAGACCCAGAGAGGGGGAAGAGGCCCATCTGAGCCTCAAGTAGAGGAAGTCAAGTGATACTAACATCTAATTCTGGCAGGGACACTGTCAAAGCCCACAGGCTCACAGAAACCAGTCCATCTTGCAAATCACTGTCAGAATGAAAGTTTTAAGATAACTGTAATCTTTGGAGAGAAACAGATCATCCATACTTGCACATGGCATATTTACTCTGATTTTTTATCCAGCCAACTGGATAAGACATGCCTGTGTTTTCACTCACCAAACGTTGAACTTCTTGCATTAAAGACCAACATAAAAAGTGAGATTATTACATAAGCGTCACCTTGGAGTGGAACCTGAAATAAGCTGTGAGCAATATGTCCTATACTGTTCAAAGTATGTGAACAGTAACTTGACCGTTACCTTTCACCTACCCAAACTGCCCTTTAGAAATTTCTACCTGCTAAAACTGATCTTTTTACTTTAAGCCAAAGTAATCAATATAGCTCCTTTGTCTTTCTACTGTCAACAATTTCAAATATTTTGGGGTTATTCTACAATTGGTTTGCTAAAAACAAAACAAAAAAGTTACACGTGAACTCATACAGGTGAACTCATTAGTACAGCGACCACACAGCTAACTTTGTGTGCGTAACTGAAGAGCGCTTGCGGGTTTCGCTTAAGGGTCATTTCGGGTGAGACCGCCGCGGTCACTACCCCTGGCGAAATTTTAAATGCTATGTAATCTCAGTACTATTTTCCAACAAAGACTACTTCTAGCACAAATTTAAAATAACGTTTTATGCTCACTTTTATACAGACATGACATAAACATGTTCCAGGCAAACAACTACTATAACAAACTGAATTAACTCATGTGAAGGACTGAAACGCAGCTTGTTAGTTAGCTCAGGGTTTTCCTGCGAGATGCGTTTAACTGACTAACCTATATTCTTCGCCCACCGGGTCGCTGTCGGTGTTGTCGGACTTTTCCGCCTCATCTTCCCGCAAATGTCGCGGTCCCGGAGGAAGGTGGGAGGACAGAAGGTACAGATAAAGTGTGGCCGCGGCGACAATGACAAGCAGACCCGAAACGGAGCGCATGATCCTGGCCAAAACACCAGAATCAAAGTGCCGTATCCTTGAGGTTAAAACTGAGTTTGGTGATCTATGATCGCTCTGTGATCTGAGCAGCGGACGGAACCACTGCGACTAGACCCGCTAACTGGTTGATAAACGGGGGAAACACTTTAGAGGGGCTGGACTTAACGCTGCCAAAACAGTCACATGTACTGTATCTGTCCAACCATATGACGCACAAATGCTTTTAAGCGTCCTGCATGCTTTCGTGTTTACATGCTTTCTGTTGGCCAGGTAATTTCCTTTTGGGATCAATAAAGTATTATCTATCTATCTATCTAAATCCCAGAGTAGCTACAAGTTTCCAAAGAGTTGATATTCAGTTCATAACTGGTATCACAAATGACTATAGAAAAAGTTATTTCCACAACTGTTTTAGAGTAGAGGACTGTGCACAGCGCCAGCGAGCTGGGTGGCTGGTTTACTTTAATCATCTACACGAAAAAAAAACAAACTTTGAGAAAGTGGGGCGTTCCGCTCCAGCAGCCAATGGCGAATTCATCATACAGCCGAGAGGTGGCGAGCAGCGGGCTGGCTGCCGGTTTGCGCTGCCTTTTGTTATCTTTCTTATCTGGTGAGGAGCCAGCAGCTTCGGTGCTAAAGTTCAATGCAGGGTTCACCTTGGTGATTCTGCACACTTTTGTGGTTTTGCACTGTAATGTCTGGTCAAAGTTAGCAGCTAGACGTTTCACTGCAGTTTGCGGGGACATGGCGCGATACGCTCGCATTCCGGGATCCATTGCGCTAATAACGCTGGCGAACCCACCCGTGAACGCGCTGAGGTGAGTGCAAAATGTGCAGAAACAAGAGCTAAAGTCAAACAAACTTCTGTTAGCATTGTTAGGTTAACAAAAACCTTTCAATGCAGTGTTCAGTCTTAACGCTAACCTTACCCATGCCGGGATATGATTTTCCACTGGTGTAGCTTAACGTTAGCTGGCTAGCTAGCGAGTCTCGCTCGCAAAACATTGTATTTAGAGTCAGAAGAAAGTGATTTAAGGAGCTACCAAGATGGTTATAAGTTCGCAAGAAAGCAGTTTAGGTTGATGATCCAGATTTGCTTCATAAGACTTAGGGCGGTTATAGCTAACGAGCAATATCCTTACTGTCTACCCTAGCTTTATTTCAAGGATCAAGGCGTTCGTGCAACTAGTTAGGTGGATTTTGAATCAACCCACGTTCACGCTTTAGAAAAAGAAACTATGTATTTATAGCTGTCCTTTTTAGAACAGCCAGAAACGACGAGGAAATGTTGCAGCCGCAGCCAGCAGGGCTGATTGTTCTTGTTTAAACCTTGATCATTCTTGTAATAATTCGTGGTTAACCACATGTGTAATAGTTGTACAGTTGCCAAATAAAGATCTCAGTTGCATAAGCAGTTTGGTGAGAAGCAGTTCCGCTGAAACGGAGTGAACTCTGGGCGAATGGAAACATGCAGGTAATTAACATACAGCGCTCTTACTTTGAGCAGGACTTTAATCCTGTCGGGAATTTTGCCAGCTCGTGTTGTTAATATAAAGTTTATACAGGAGTTTCTGCTTTCGGGTGCAAGTTAATTGATAACTGTCGAAAAACTGGAGAAAATAAAACTAGTTTTACGGGATCTTTACGCGATTTCTTCGAGTCAGTGAGTTAAATGCAATGAGAACAACTGAATTATTGTCATTTTGAAAGTAGTGGCCTTTCCAAAAACAATTATTCTGTCAGCATGAATGGAAGTGGCAACTGTTCGGTTAGGAGCCCTGCTCCTTTCCACCACTGCTGCATTCATCTGAAAAACAAGCAAAACCTTTAAATATTAGCCACAACAGGGGAGGAAAATTCAAAATGGCCCATGATAAATATACCACTGATATATACTGCAGCCAGGGGGTGTAGAAAGGGAACCCATGAGAGGATATATGCATGTGTTATGCTTTTGCCTTTCCCAGCTTCTGCTGCCCTGCTGTCCTGCAGGTGGACAGACAGGTGTTTGCTGCCGCAGTGGCAGGGACTGCGTTGTGCCAGTACAGGGCAGTAGTGTTCTGTCGTGTGAATTGCAGCCATTGATGGGCCAGAGCCCGAGTCTGTTGGCTGCTATCACTGCACCACATACATGTTAGCAGCCATCTGAATGAAATTGCACTTTCATTGGAACACTTCACAGGTGTGGGAGAGAGGAGAGATGCCTCTGAGTTTCAGCCAGTGACACTGGGGGGGTGATTAGTGCTCATATTGGGAACGGGCCGTCGCTCTCCCTCACTGCCCCTGCTCAGCCTCTGACAGAAGGGCAGGGGGTGAGGACATGTGCTGATTGGTGGGATTGACGCTGACCCCTTTGTGCGCAGTGCGGCCGTGCGGAAAGGCATCACTGAGACGCTCAGCAGGGCCATCGCTGACCCGCAAGTGAAAGCCGTGGTGCTGTGTGGGGAAAATGGCAACTTCTGTGGCGGTAAGGACATCCTCAGCGTGTGTCTTCTGAGGATCCATTCATTTTCAACATAAAATTTCTCTCTGAAGTGAGTTGTTTCTCCTGTCTCAGTAGGAGGTGCAGTCAGGTGAAGCTGAGGTGCAGTCAGGTGAAGCTGGGGTGCAGCGGGGTGAAGCTGGGGTGCAGCGGGGTGAAGCTGGGGTGCAGCGGGGTGAAGCTGGGGTGCAGTCGGGTGAAGCTGGGGTGAAGCTGGGGTGCAGCGGGGTGAAGCTGGGGTGCTGTCAGGTGAAGCTGGGGTGCAGCGGGGTGAAGCTGGGGTGCAGTCAGGTGAAGCTGGGGTGCAGCGGGGTGAAGCTGGGGTGCAGCGGGGTGAAGCTGGGGTGCAGTCAGGTGAAGCTGGGGTGCAGTCAGGTGAAGCTGGGGTGCAGTCAGGTGAAGCTGAGGTGCAGTCAGGTGAAGCTGGGGTGCAGCGGGGTGAAGCTGGGGTGCAGCGGGGTGAAGCTGGGGTGCAGTCAGGTGAAGCTGGGGTGCAGCGGGGTGAAGCTGGGGTGCAGCGGGGTGAAGCTGGGGTGCAGTCAGGTGAAGCTGGGGTGCAGTCAGGTGAAGCTGGGGTGCAGCGGGGTGAAGCTGGGGTGCAGTCAGGTGAAGCTGGGGTGCAGTCGGGTGAAGCTGACACGTGTGCTGTGTGTCGTACCAGGGGCTGACATCAAGGAGTTTGCAGGGCCGATGAGCGGGCCGGGCCTGGTACCCATGATAGATGCCATTGAAGCGGGAGAGAAGCCGGTGGTGGCCGCCATAGAGGGCGTGGCACTCGGCGGGGGTCTGGAGCTGGCGCTGGGGTGTCACTACCGCATCGCCCACTGCAAGGTCAGCTGGGGTCAACTCTGGAGAGGAACTCTGGAGGGCCACTATTTCTGCAGCAGAACATTCCAGAATGGGCCTGAAACCCTGTCCCTTGGAGTCAGGCCGCGCTGGTATCTGAGTAGTTACCAGACTGGTACTGAGCTGCCATTGCCTCTATGTGAGGAAGTATGTTGGTACATGCTTAACCTATTATAACCTGAAAATGCTGTGAAGGTGATATTTCAACTACACGATTCAATGATGTATCTGTAAATGACCATGTGTTATTGACCAGGTGATTTTTGTCTGGTGGGATATATAGCAGAAAGTATTGACTGCAGCTGGGAGGAGGTTGTATTAATGTTATACGATGCCTTTGTTCAGGCGCGGGTGGGGCTGCCGGAGGTGACCCTAGGTCTGCTTCCCGCTGCTGGGGGGACACAGCGCCTGCCGCGGCTGATTGGCCTGTCTGCTGCCCTCGACCTCATCACCACAGGTACGAAGCCACGCCCACAACCTCAGCTGGGTCTCCCACTGTACTGTGGGTGTGTAACCATAACCATAACCAAACCATAACCCATGCCCAAATTCATAATTTATTAGTGTTTTTCTTCAAATAAAATGTTGAAGACAGTGGTTTTACTTTATATTCCATATTTAAATACATTTTCGAAAACATTTATATTTTACTCAAATACTTTAAATGCATATCAGTTACAGTTGAGATTTGGGTTTGGTTTATGAAGTATCTGGGTAAATCTACTTTTTATAAAAAGTACTAGAAAATAAATAATGTAACTATAATGTAAATGTTTTTATCAAAGTCACTTTATGTTGAGTTATAATGTCATGGTAATGTGTTGCCTTTGTTTGCTACCAGAGTTAAACTGACTTGCAAGTAGATGAAGTCACTGGATGATAAGCCATTGCTCTCAGCAATGGTCATCCTATTGATCTCCTGTTCCCCAGCAGTGTGCTCAGATGCAGTAATGCTTCCAGGGCAGTCTGCTGTGTGTCAGGCTCTGCGGCCTCCTCCGCATTGTTTTTATGCACCTTGGGTGGTTGGTGGCTGCAAGTGATCCTCCTGTATTAACCCTTCCCTCCCTGCAGGACGCCATGTGTCGGCTCAGGAGGCCCTGCAGCTGGGGATTGTGGACCGAGTGACGGAGGAGGATACGCTGGAGGTGGCGGTGGAGTTCGCCCAGAGCGTTGCGGGTGCGAGAGCAGTGCTGCGCTGGAACTGCGGCAGTGTCCTGCTTGTTAGATGGGGCGTGCAGCTGAATTCTGCACCGTAATGAAAGAATGAATGTTTCATATCCTTGGCAGCTGCATTCAGAATTCTTCAGTTTTTTAATGTATTATTCACAGGTAACAGGAAGAGCAGCATCACTAAGCCAGGGCAGGCACTGAAGGTTTAATGTTAGCTGAGTGGGTAAAGTGCAGCCTGGAGGTTCGCTTTCAGAAGGGTGGTGTGCCCTGTGGGATGCCGGGAAAAGCATAAACGTCTCAATGTGGCAGGACCTCTGCTCTGTGTAGCCGCTGTGGAATGTGGAGGGTGTGTGCGTGCGTGTGTGTGCTGTGTTCAGTGGCAGGGCTGTGTTCAGAGCAGTGCTGCTGTTTGTGTTGCAGGGCAGCCCCTGGGCACTCGCAGGCTGAGCACATGCACGCCTGCCTGTCCTGCAGACCTGGACTCCTTCCTGCAGGGGGCGCTGGCGCGGGTGCGGAGGCGTGCCCGCGGGGCGATGGCGCCCGAGGCCTGCATCCATGCGGTGGGCGCGGCCGCCACACTGCCGTACAGCCAGGGCATGCAGCGCGAGCAGGAACTGATGGTCTCGCTCTTCCGCTCCGCCCAGGCCCGCGCCCTGCAGTACTGCTTCTTCTCCCAGAGGCTGGCGGGAAAGTGGAGCATGCCCAGCGGAGCACGCTGGGACAGCATCAAACCCAGGCTCATCCACAGGGCAGCCGTCATAGGTACTGCCTCCCCTCACTGCTTTAATGGTTACCGTATTCACCCTCTCCACTCTTAACAGCCTGAATGCTGAATTCAAAGATGAAGGTGAGTGTTAAAACTGGGAGGTGATAACTCCATTTCCCTTCAGTGGTGCTATAGAATTTGCAGCAGTGAGGCGTGTGTGGAGTCGGAGCAGCAGTGAGGCGTGTGTGGAGTCGGAGCAGCCGCGAGGCGTGTGTGGAGTCAGAGCAGCGGCGAGGCGTGTGTGGAGTCGGAGCAGCAGCGAGGCGTGTGTGGAGTCGGAGCAGCCGCGAGGCGTGTGTGGAGTCGGAGCAGCCGCGAGGCGTGTGTGGAGTCGGAGCAGCGGCGAGGCGTGTGTGGAGTCGGAGCAGCAGCGAGGCGTGTGTGGAGTCGGAGCAGCCGCGAGGCGTGTGTGGAGTCGGAGCAGCCGCGAGGCGTGTGTGGAGTCGGAGCAGCCGCGAGGCGTGTGTGGAGTCGGAGCAGCCGCGAGGCGTGTGTGGAGTCGGAGCAGCCGCGAGGCGTGTGTGGAGTCGGAGCAGCCGCGAGGCGTGTGTGGAGTCGGAGCAGCCGCGAGGCGTGTGTGGAGTCGGAGCGGCAGTGAGGCGTGTGTGGAGTCGGAGCAGCAGTGTGTGTGTGGAGTCAGAGCAGCAGTGAGGCGTGTGTGGAGTCAGAGCAGCAGTGAGGCGTGTGTGGAGTCAGAGCAGCAGTGAGGCGTGTGTGGAGTCGGAGCAAGTTTGATAGAGTGAGGCAACTTTCCTGTGATAATTGTGTCACTGAAACGATCGCAATGAGCAGACCAGCGCAGATTTGCAGAAGTTCAGCCAGTCCATTCACAGAGCGATGAAACGCAATGCACTGTGGGATACCTGCCCAAGGCCTGCAGAGTGTGCATGGTGTGTCTCCATCATCATGGCTATAAATGTAGCCGGAACTTTCCCTAGCCTCAGATGTAAAACAAGATTATTTCTGAAATAAAAACCCGGCTTAGCTTAGATTCCTAAACAGATTGTCAAAGTGGTTTGGAAAACTGAGTGTATCATCCAGCCCAAATCCTACATACCTGTAAAAATTACTTTATTGTCGTGTAGCAGATGTTCCAAACTGTTCTTAGCTGTACCGTTCCAACACAGTGCAAACACATACCCTGAAGTAAAGCTCCAGGTGTGTGTGTGTGTGTCTCTGCTGGTGTGTGTGTGTGTGTGTGTGTGTGTGTGTGTGTGTGTATG
>NC_050596.1:34505986-34533486 GCF_013368585.1 Megalops cyprinoides | reverse complement strand
GCAGGTTTGTGTGTGTGTTTGTGTCTCACTGCAGGTGTGTGTGTGTGTCTCTGCAGGTTTGTGTGTGTGTGTGTGTGTGTCTCACTGCAGGTTTGTGTGTGTGTGTGTGTCTCACTGCAGGTGTGTGTGTGTGTGTATGTCTCTGCAGGGGTGTGTGTGGATGAGCAGGACAGGCTTCAGGTGTGTTGCTCTCACCTGCAGGTCTGGGCACCATGGGGAGAGGCATCGCCGTGTCACTGGTGCAGGCGGGGATCACAGTGGTCGCCGTGGAGACGGATGAGCGGCAGCTGGAGGCTGGCAGGCGTGCGGTGACGGCTCTGCTGGAGAGACGGTCGCAGGGGCGGGGCTCGGAGGCGCCGCTCGGGTTGCTGCGCTTCAGCGCAGACCTGCAGGACCTGCGGCGGGTGGAGCTGGTTATCGAGGCCGTGTTCGAGGACCTGGCTCTGAAGCAGCAGGTGTTCAGGCAGCTGTCAGCGGTGTGTCCGGCCGACGCCCTGCTGTGCACCAACACCTCCGGCCTGGATGTGGAACAGCTGGCTGCCTGCACCCGCAGGCCCGAGCTGGTCGTCGGCACACACTTCTTCGCCCCGGCGCACGTCATGAAGCTGCTCGAGGTTGTCTATGGCCCGCGCTCCTCCCCGGTTGCTGTGGCAACAGCCATGCACCTGGGAAAGAGGCTGGAAAAGGTGAGCGTCGCCGTGGGCAACTGCCCTGGCTTTGTGGGGAACCGCATGCTGAAGCCGTACCTGGAGCAGGCCCACTTCCTGCTGGAGGAGGGAGCCACGCCTGAGCAGGTGGACCAGGCGCTGGAGGAGTTCGGCTTCGCCATGGGTGTCTTCCGCGTGGCTGACCTGTCCGGGCTGGACGTGGGGTGGAGGGTACGCAAGGAGGCGGGGCTGACGGGGCCAGGCGTGTCCCCGGTTGAGTTGCCACGGAGACGACAGGGACGCAGGTACAGCCCTCTTCCTGACCTGCTGTGTGAGCAGGGTCGTCTGGGCCAGAAGACGGGGCGCGGCTGGTACCTGTATGAGAGCCCCGGCGCCCGGGAGGCCCAGCCGGATCCCTGGACCCACAGCTTCCTGCAGCAGTACAGACAGCAGCACGGCCTGCAGCCACGGCCCATCCACCAGCAGGAGGTGCTGGAACGCTGTCTGTACGCCCTCATCAACGAGGGCTTCCGCGTGCTGGAGGACGGCATCGCCGCTGGCCCCGAGGACATCGATGTCATCTACGTGTTTGGTTACGGCTGGCCGCGCCACAGAGGCGGGCCCATGTTCCATGCCGCAGCTGTGGGATTGGCCACGGTCCTGGACCGGCTGGAGCACTACCACCACGCCCATCCTGACATCCCAAACCTCCAGCCCAGCGCTCTGCTGCGCAGGCTTATTGCCAGCGGCAGCCCTCCCATTCAGAAGTGGAGGGAGGTCATGAGGAGTGTTCGCAGCCAGCTCTGAGCCCCCACCCAGCTGTGGGGCACAGGGGAAGGGATCAGGGCTCATAACCCAGAGGCTGCGGGTTCACTTCCCCTTGGGCAAGGTGCTTTACCTGAATTTCCTTGGTATATATCCAGCTATATAAATGGGTAAAAATGTAAGCTGTGTAAATGGCTTTGGATCTGCTAAGCAAAATGCAATGCTGTTGCTAACATGATAACTCTCAATCACAGCACTGATGTACTCTCATAGGGTGTAAGCTAATAAAGGCTGAACTTCAAAGAAGGTTCTGGTCTTGCGGATTCTTGCCTTACTGTGAGCTTGTGTGAGGTGCTGTGTTTCTGCTGTCCTGATTGGTCCAGAATGTAGCCAGTCTCTCTGAATGTTCCTCAGCTGAGGGGTCTCCCCTCTCCTGTCCTCAGCTGAGAGTCCCCCCCCCTTTGGTGTCGCTGCAGGCCGTTAGTGGGATGCAGGGCAGGGACTGGGCAGAGGACTGAAGTGCTGTGCTGTCTTCAGGAAGGCCTGCAGTCCTGCGCTGAAACCCCTGCAGCTGTAGCTGCTGCTGCCTTCACCTTCTCCTGCAGTTGTAGGGCCGGGTTCCTCTCACGGACTGCTGTGTCTCTCGTAGCCGGTACTTTGGATGCAGGTTAGAGGTTTAATGAAATTCCCCAGTAAAACAACATTAAAGCTGGTCATTCTGGGAGCAGTGAGTGAAAAGGCTGTAAGGGGTGTGTAAAGCGGTGACCTGCCTTCTTTGTGTCTGCTCTCAGTCTGCATATGTACTATTCACAGTACTGTGGTGCACTTATTTGGAAGTCGCTCTGAGTAAGAGCGTCTGCCAAATGACTTAATATAATGTAATGATCATCATTCTGCTAAAATGAGCCCTGCTGGAATGACTAATGTAGATCATCTTTATTTTCTCTGTTTTTGTCTGATTACATGTTTCTGCCTCACAGCTGATGCTTACTGATGTAGACTGGGGAGTGGTCTGAAATGGGCTCAGTTCTTTAGAAGGTTTCCTCTGTATTTGGGCTGGGTTTGAATTGGAGAGAGACCTTGCAGGGATGACCGATTGCTGACCTCACATGGCATAAAAACACATATGGACAGGTGTAGGCGTGTATCCCCAGCAGTCGAGACTTCCTGGGTGCCACGTGAGCGATTTGAAAAGGCACAGCTTCTGCTGGCTCTGACCTTAGAGGACAGTGGTTATAAGCTTTGAACAGCCACAGCCTTGCAGCTCATTGTTGCGACTGAGCTGGTAGTGCTGCCATCATGAGGAAGAGAGAGGAGCTGGCTGCATGGTGACCGAGCCTGTGTGCCCCTGGGGTGATGTGCAGGGTGTCTGTCTCCTGCTCTCCCACCGCACAGAGAAATGAACCAATCACAGTGAAGCCTCTTGATGGGCAATCAGCTTTTGTTCCTTTCGTTTACAGATGGAAGATGAATTAAAACATGATTTAGTTTTCTTATGATGGTCGTCCCTGGTCAAGGTTGTCATTTCTGTTTAGGCGTATTCCATATCACCTTTCAGGCCATTGTCATTGATGGAGGGTGAATTGTATTTTATCTGTAATGAATATATTCTGTTTATAGACAGCTTCCACACTGGTCTGTGGCCTTGTTAACTCAGAACAATCCCTATATGAAGAAAAAAGTGGATTTATTTAGTCTTTCCACCCCAGGGGTTTGCAGGTAATCCCTGTAACTATGAGCAGGCGAGGACAGGCCTCCAGCGCCCCCTGCTGTTCCTGCAGAGCCCCTCTCGGGCTTCACAGTGGTGATTTTGCCTCTTTATTTTGTCATTTAAAATATGACATTTTCCCACACCATTTTGACTCAGTCTTATGTTCGTCTTCCGCCGGTTTGTGCTTGCATGCTCTGAGAATGCTTATCAATGGGCATCCGGTGTACTAAATGACGGGATACGGTGACCATTATTACGGTGAGTATTACCGGCTGAAGAACATCGATTTTGCAGTAACAACGCCACCCATTGGTGAGTGTGTGGAAGCGCTGTTTTTTTCTGCGGGCCAAGCGATCGGCGGGAGGGAATTACAGACACTTCAAACGTCATCTTCACCCATCCCCCCCCCCTTCCCTGGGTATTTTTACCGACCCAGAGACGCGGAGCGGTGAGAGCCGGATAGTATGCAGCAGGGCTGCACACGGACAGCACAAGGAGTTCTATTATCTAATAAGATTTTGGAATTAAAGTGCACAAATGGCTATTTTAGTTTTGTCTATTAGGTTGGCGTTTGAAAGCTATGCTATTAGGAAATGGTTTATTTGCAAGCATTCGGAATGTTTGAGCTCTAACTGAACACCTTTAATTTTCTTTATAATAAGAATGACATCGAAAATATATCCACGTTGCACAACCGTCTTACTTTTTCGGAAACAGGGGACCGTTATTACTGCTTAACCGCGACAGGAAAAAGAGGGTTCAGGTCACATTATTTTTTTCAATGGGGCATCTCATATTGTGCTGTTGTGGTGGTATATGTGCTTAAACATCTCAGCTGGTTCCAATGAGCAGACGCGTCGGAATCGGGCTGCGCGCAGCCGTGCAGCTCCGCGGCCGGAGTAACTGGATCCCCAGACTTCCCTTCGAGTCGCAGTAAAGTTCCGAAGACAGAGGGGCGTAGAAACGGGAAACGAAACGCCGAGCTCGGCATCTTCACGGAGACCCGGTCCTTACTCTTGTGGATTTACTCGGTTTTAACTGAAAAAGATGCGCTTTGAAAAGGAAATATTCAGTATATAATTGGATATATCTTTTTTCAAACACCGGGCAACATCTGTCTGTTATGTTTGACGTTTCTTAAACTTTACGTCTTGTAGCTACACAGTTTTTTTTTTTCCTTCGAATTTTTTTGACAGACGTGGGCCTACTGCTGGGTAACATTGGCAAGGATTTTCAGAACGCAGTTTTTTTTTTGTTTTGTAGATACAAGCACAAGTTGCCCACAGCTCTCATTTTCTCTCTGTGGTTTCTTTAGAATTTCGGGCGTGTTTTGTTGTGATTTCCTGTAGGGAGTTATATGATGGCCGCTTCTGGAGTGCAGAAGATTGCTAAGAGCGATAAGTTGGACGAGGCGCAGGCGCTGGCCAGAAGCTGCGCCGGGAGACCCGACTTTCTGCCGTGCGACGGGCTGTCCATCTGCGCCACTCACAGCCACGGGAAGTGCTTCAGACTGCACTGGTGCTGCCACTTGGGCTGGTGCCACTGTAAGTCTGCCCCGACCCGCAATTACGCGTTGTGCGAGTCCAGCCGGTACTCCGTACTTTACCACCGTTTAAAAAACCAAATGTCTTACACGACTGCCTTTTGCTTGTTTCTTTCGACGTGCTTCGACGGTTTTCTTTATAAAGCAGAGGGTGTATAGCACAGTGTGCAAAACTGGCTGGAATTAGGCAAGATATATTTGTTTAAAACAGTCTGACCGAAGGAACACCAAACCCTAATTACTCATTTAGATAACTCGAAGATTAAGACATTAAGTTGGGAAACCTATTTGTTTCACTTTCTTAGACTATGGGGCTTTATTGCTGTTGAAAGTAATAACTGCCAGTGACAAATGAAATATTGTTAATATATAAATGTATGAATACTGCTCTGCATATTTGTAATAGACACGCCTCTCCACTGGGGCAGGTTTTCTCTCCAAACTGCGGAATTAGCGCTGAGCCCTAAGGCTCTCCTTGTGGTGAGCCTGTGATTTGCTTTCCAGGTATACAGTAGTGTTATAAATATCATGGGCTGGAAACAGTCGCTCGGATTTGTCTACAGGATCAGGGCAGACGTTTGTCAAGTCTGTTTATTTCTTAAATCAGACTTGCTGTGGGAAACTGACCAGATCAGACAACCGTAGTTACTCAGAGCACTGCTGAGTGCAGACAAAAAACAAACCACAGTGATAAAAATTAAAACAGCAGTGAGCACAAAATTCAGATTGTGTTTGAAAAATACTTGTGTGAAGGATAATTTTCCTCCTGGATGCTTATTCTAACAGACATGGCCTGTAATTATAGAGCACAGAAATAAACAGACATTCATGGGAAGGTTTCTTGCTTCAAAGAAACATGTAGATTAGTACCAAACCTTGAACAGCAGAGGATTTTGAATTGTGTCACAGGTTGAAAAGATTTCAACCTAATATCCTGCAGGTGAAGACAGTTCTGTTAGTGATGACATGTGATACTGCTCTGGCTGAATCTGGAATAAAAGAGCACATATTTTTGCTATGGTATATATAATCTTGAATATCAAAGGCAAATGAAATTCTTGTTGAAGGCATTACTGTTGAGATAAATAAAATGAGCAATTTGTCCCTGTAATGTAGTAGTTACTCTGTTGCAGCACTGTGCTGAATAGCTTGTGGCTGACCCAACCCTGTGTTGGGTTCAGTGTTACCCCTGTGTTGGGTTCAGTGTTACTCCTGTGTTGGGTTCAGTGTTACCCCTGTGTTGGGTTTGGGTTTAGTGTTACTCCTGTGTTGGGTTCAATGTTACCCCTGTGTTGGGTTCAGTGTTACTCCTGTGTTGGGTTCAGTGTTACCCCTGTGCTGGGTTTGGGTTTAGTGTTACCCCTGTGTTGGGTTCAGTGTTACCCCCGTGTTGGGTTCAATGTTACCCCCGTGTTGGGTTCAGTGTTACCCCTGTGTTGGGTTCAGTATTACCCCTGTGTTGGGTTCAGTATTATCCCCGTGTTGGGTTCAATATTACCCCCGTGTTGGGTTCAGTATTATCCCCGTGTTGGGTTCAGTATTATCCACGTGTTGGGTTCAGTATTATCCCCTTGTTGGGTTCAGTGTTACCCCTGTGTTGGGTTCAGTATTACCCCAGGTTGGGTTCAATGTTACCCCCGTGTTGGGTTCAGTATTATCCCCATGTTGAGTTCAGTACTATCCCCGTGTTGGGTTCAGTGTTACCCCTGTGTTGGGTTCAGTATTACCCCTGTGTTGGGTTCAGTATTACCCCAGGTTGCAAATAGTCCTGCTTAAATGGATGTTTTTCAGTGATAAAACCCACAACTTCAGTTTATGTCGACTGGAGACTTTATAACTACAAGCTTTTTTTGTTCAAGTCTATGTTAATACAGAAGCCTGGTGTCATGCATTGAGACTCATGGTTTGGAATGGCTGTTTTTTTTGCTGTTATATTGGGCTGTATTTCTCAGTGGCTCAGATAGAGACGTCTCTGTAGTAGCACGCTGCTTAGACAGAAAGAGCTGTATGAGCATTTGCTTGATCCTTTGGATCAATGCTGCAGAGAGACTCTGTGCCTTCAGAGATGGTTAGAGCATCCCACTGTCTCTCATTATTGGTATGTGTGTCTTGGTCTATTGCTGTAGATCTCAGCACTGTCCGTTGGTCTGTAACAGCTGTCTCTAAACTCCAGCAGCTCCAGCTCACTACTGCATTACAGCTACGAAAGTAAGCATGCTCACGGTGCTGATCTAGGGGACTGGAGCATTGTGGGATACAGTGCAACAGTTCATCAGGAAACTGTTATCCTGTCTGGTAAGGGAACAGGAAGTGATGTCCGCACAGTTTAGTAGCGTTGGCTGTGTTGGGTATGGCTCCCTCAGTTGTGAGTGGGCACAAAGACAGGCTGTTTCTGCTTTAGGTGGCCATTGTGTACTTGGCCTGATTGTAAGTCACTCCAGGACTTAACCTGCGCTTCCTGTGCTGCGCTTCCTGTGGAACAGCTGCGCTTCCTGTGGAACAGCTGCGCTTCCTGTGGAACAGCTGCGCTTCCTGTGCTGCGCTTCCTGTGGAACAGCTGCACTTCCTGTGCTGCGCTTCCTGTGCTGCGCTTCCTGTGGAACAGCTGCGCTTCCTGTGCTGCGCTTCCTGTGCTGCGCTTCCTGTGGAACAGCTGCACTTCCTGTGCTGCGCTTCCTGTGCTGCGCTTCCTGTGGAACAGCTGCACTTCCTGTGCTGCGCTTCCTGTGGAACAGCTGCACTTCCTGTGCTGCGCTTCCTGTGGAACAGCTGCACTTCCTGTGCTGCGCTTCCTGTGCTGCGCTTCCTGTGCTGCGCTTCCTGTGGAACAGCTGCACTTCCTGTGGGGCTGCTGCGCTTCCTGTGGGGCTGCTGCGCTTCCTGTGGAACAGCTGCGCTTCCTGTGCTGCGCTTCCTGTGCTGCGCTTCCTGTGGAACAGCTGCACTTCCTGTGCTGCACTTCCTGTGCTGCGCTTCCTGTGGAACAGCTGCGCTTCCTGTGGGGCTGCTCTGCAGCTGCTCTTGGCTGCGCAGTCCCTCACTGCAGTTTTGGAGTCTCCTGCCTCAGGCATTCATTTAACAGAAACAGTTTCTGTGGGGATCGGCTGCACTGCACTGTAGCACTGCTGGAATTAAATCCGAAATGCATTGTGCAATCGTGTGCACAGGAGAAAGAACAGAACAGCACCGTTGCTGTCACAGATCTCCAGGCTCGACGCACTGTCCCTGCTGTCCTGAGCCTCTCAGCCTGTCGTCTCCGTGGGCATTGTGCTGGGAAACGGGAGAGTGCTCTTCTTTCATCACATCAAGGCTCATTAGGGTGAACGCTGAGAAATCTCAAAATCCCACTATTATCATGAGTCCTTCCTCACTGTCCTCTGCTTTGGAGTCTCTGCTGAGAAACACAGCTGTGAGACGTTCGCTCTGCTACAGAAAGGCAGACAGATGTAAGCAGCCTTATTAATTGTTGCTGCAGCCTAATGTACACACACCTGAACAGACTCAGTGAACTCAGTGACCTGCGCTAACTCAGGTCTGTCACTGTATTTAAAGAGGTCTGTCACTTGCATATTTAAAGACAGAATGGTTGTCTGCCGTAAATAGTATGTTTGGTTATGATGATTCTTTACAGTGCCTGCATTACTGAATTTTACGTGTAGTAATATGTTGTCAGCTGCATTCTCAGTGGCTGCATTGTGTTTGGGCTTTTAATGCTGATGAAATGGTACAGTATCTGTGTAGCTGTATGCACACGGGGCCAGGGGCTTTATCTGCCAGCAGCGACCAATGAAAAGGTGGTAATCTCTGCACTGTGCGAGCAATGAAGGAGACAGTCAGCCACGTTAGAGGCCGGCTTTTCTGCTTTTACAGCGAGACTGGCAGAAAACCCTTTATTATTTATGAACTGTAATCCATTTTATATGCTCAGATAACCATGTTGAATATTATGGAAACTATGTATAATGAGCAGTGACTGGAAGCGAGCAGCGTTTGCAGAATGGTGACGCACAGGAAGAGCAGCGTGTCTGCTATGCGTGTGCATGGAGGGTGAACCCCTTCCCCTGGTAGTGAGCACTGGGAGCCCTGCGGCAGGGTGGGGGGCAGGGCTCCTCGTCCCACTCTCTGTGCCAGCTGTGCTACACGCAGTGTCCCTGAGCCACAGTCCCTGTTCTGACAACCTAGCAGCAGCAAACCCCGCAGACACACTGATACTCACAGAAACACACAAATACGTACAGATACTCACAGAAACACACTGACACATACGGATACTCACAGAAACACACGGCTACTCACAGAAACAAACTGATACTCACAGAAACACACTGATACTCACAGATACTCACAGAAACACACTGATACATACAGATGCTCACAGAAACGCACCGATAAACACAGATACTCACAGAAACACATTGATACGGATACTCACAGAAATGCGCTGATACTCACAGAAACACAAAATTACACATGGAAACACAAACCCTCATTCATGCACACAGATGCACCCAATCACAAGTGCATTTGTATTTGAATAGTCATGATAACCATTATAGTACAGTCACTGCTATGGGACTGCAGTCTACAGTTCCCATATGAGCAGCGTTCAGAGTCAGGCTTCCTGCAGCTGAGCACAGTCTGCCACAGATGTTCCTGTAGCAACACAGGATGCTGTAATGAGCTCTGCTGCTGCTTAAAGCAGCTGGATACTCATAAAGGACAATATCAGGCCAATTAGTGTAACTGTATGGTGTATCTTATTTACACTGATACATTAACTGTGCAGCTTCACCAGCACTGTTTTAGGCAGTTACTGTACAGCAAGGAGAGGTGAGCCATTTCTCAAGGGCACGCAACATCCTGTGTGAAGGAGTAAGTGCGTGCGTGTGTGCGTGCGTGTGTGCGTGTGTGTGTCCCACTGACATATCCGAGTGGAACATGCAGGAAGGGCATATGAGGATGTTGATGCTGTATAATGTTGAAGCGTTTCTGCCTCAGGAGAGCTGTGGCTGTGATGCTGATCTCTCCTTCCTGCTCTGCAGAGGGAAGTGCAGTGCATTCACAACAGCCTTCTGGGAAATATCCATCTTGATGTCACAGCAGTGAGATGCAACCTCTGGTATAGGGTGCTTTTCATGTTTCCCAGAATGCTGTTCTTCTCAGGTGTCCAGTTGTGTCATGCACAGACACAGCATGCTGTACTTACCTGTCCCTTCTCTGCTCTGCTTCTGTGCAGGTAAGTATGTGTACCAGCCCATGACCGGTGTGTGCCAGCTGCCCAGCACGCAGGTGCCTGTGGAGCCCTCCGACAGCAGCCACACGGTGGCGCTGTCAGCCTCGCTGGCTGAGCGCTTCCTGAAGACGTCCCGCTGCTTCCTGGCCCCGCCCTGCCCTGAGCCACCCAGGTACTGCGTCATCTCCGAGCTCTTCGTCGATGACTACATGGTCAAGCGCATCAATGGGAAGATGTGCTATGTGCAGCGGCCGCTGCCCTCCCCACCGGCTCCCCCAGCCACCACACCCCAGCTGCCCCCCCCGCCCAGCCAGGTGGCATGCCTCCCCCACGCTGGGCCCAAGCAGCCTTGCCCCAAGGACAAGGTGGTGGCGCCCAAAATGGACCACTGCTCCTCACCCTCCAGCTCGGAGGACTCTGGCATCAATGCGGTGGGATTGCACTACCTGGAGTCATGTGACGAGGACTCTGAGGAGGAAGAGGAGGAAGAGGAGGATGACGAGCTGAGCACCGATGGAGACTCCAGTCCCAGCAGCCTCTGGGAGCAGGAGGAGTGCTCGCTGCTGTCCCCCTCTAAATCCTCCATGGAGATCATTGAGAAAATTGAAACCACTGTCTGACGCCACCGTGGTCACAGGGCCTTGCTTCTCTGATGGGATAATTTGCATCAAAGTGCATTTATGTCTTTTGCCAGCACCACTGCTTTTGCACCAACTCACAAAGCTACTACTGTGGCTACTACTACTGCACTGGGAGGAGGGCTGGCCTGGGGTTAGGGACTGTCTCCTTTACTCTGAGCCAACCCACGGTTAGGGACCGTTTCCTTTACTCGGAGCCGGTCCCTTTACACCTCTTAATTCCACACTCCTCCTGCCCTGCATGGATGTTCTGACAGAGATATCTAGCATGGACCTGTTTTGCAAAAAAAATACCATTTGAAATAAAGAGAGGACACACCCATGCACATACAGTATATGACCAAATATACCAAATGTAAACACTAGACTGTTATATATTAAGAGTTTTAAGTTTATATATAAAGAAGAATATCATTTGTGGGCCTGAACCGTAGGAGCGCTGAAGAGAACTGCCATTTAAATGCAAATGCAGGAAGCGTAGAGCTGCATCTCTGGGGTCCCGCAGCGAGAGCAGGAGAGCCTCTGAAAGGAAGCAGTGATTCAGCTCCATCCCTGCAACTGCACGACATCATCCCCTCACTGCCTGTCAATCACATAGCTCGCACACTGTCATTAATGCACACAAGGCACATGACATGAAACCTCCAGCCTATCGTGGTGTTGCAAATTAACTTTTAACTACTTGTACATTATAGGATTTTCAAAAGGTGGAAGCTGAGAGGTTTTTTAGACAATCAGAGAATATAAAGCCCACATTTCCCTGCTGGGGGCAGGACAGTCACCCTGTTTGCAGTGTCTTCGATGGTGGAAATGAGCGCAGCGTCCTGTCCTGTGACAGCGAGCTGAGAGCGCAGTGATTCTGACGCACATGCTGGATCTGAAGGTGCAGAGCTGTGAACAGAGGAGGTGTTGCAGGGTGAGTCTGTGGCATCAGCTGAGACAGGAAGGCAGGAAACCTCCCCAAAGCAGCGGCCCACTGAAGCTCGGAGATAGTGAGGTCTTTCAGCAGTTTCACCCGACTGTCCTGCTGAAAGACCTCACTTTGCCATCAGTAGCAGAGCACAAACCGTTCGGTCTTCAAGCACAGGGTCTGGCCATTGGCTCCAGGAGAGAATGGGGTGCAGGATCCAGGACCAGCCCAGCACACAGGGACACACAAGGACACACAGGAGATACCTGCCATTCTGCACTCTCTGTGCTAACGTCCTTCTTCAGGGACAAATTTGTAATCATAAACTATACACAAATGCATATAAACATGTATCACATGTCAACATTGGTTGTATTAAAGCCACTTTTGTTATGAACCTTATTATTAATGCTCTTATTTTCTTATGAATAAATGTAAATTATGAAAATGTTTTCTGTATTTGTGAAGTAAAGGAATTCCTACCATGACCTCAGACCTCACCATCCCCCACCCACCTGCAATCCCTGTCACCTCACTATAATCAGTCAATCAGTTATAGCAAATTTACCGACAGGCTGTCGCACAATGCTTTGCAACAGACATTTTCAAGAGGGAATCAAAAAAAGACCCAAGGTGAGTCAATGTGGGAAAAAGATTCACTGACCGGTTAAAAGGTGATCAAGCTAATCTCCAGGAAAATGCTAATAAATGAATAGGCCTTAATGGTGACAGAGTGACTGAGGTCATCCCCAGCTGTGTACAGTGAGGAGATTCCTGAGCGCAGTGCAGTCCATGAGTCTAACCCAGCCTCAGGAAGTCTCAGCAGCCTCAGGGCAGCATGGCGGAGATAAAACAGCACAGTAGAAAGTCCAAAGACCTTGTATTCTCTTAGCACTGTCTTCAGTTTCACAATATGGTATTGTCGCGGTCACGTTTGTCTAGGCGTATAATTTCAGTTACAAAAGAAGGCAGCTAGCCTGGAAGGGTGAAGCTGGAAGGAAAACCGGAACTGACCTTCACCAGGTCGCTTCATACGTTCATCGGGGACAAAAGCCCTCCCCATGACTGACTGGTGGCCAATCAGGAGACACGGCAGTGTCCCAATTTCCCGTACCAGCCACCATTCCTAGAGCACAGCTGCCATGCCACTAAATGAGTGTTATTAATAAAAGATTTAATTATAGAAACTGAGAGGCATTAGGAGTTATTCTGCCCTGATTACTAACACGTGGGCATAACAGTATGGACATTGTACTCTATGTGTGTTTTAATTTCCATATATGTCATCAAAATAGTCTATGATTTTTGCATAAGGCAACAGATTGGTTTGAAGATTTCTCTTGTAGGCTACCATCAAAGTATAGATGCACTGATGGTGACACCGAGGGATCCTGTTGACATTGTGATCAAGCCTTTTGATCAATAATTGTCGGCTGTTTTCTTGTAGCCCATATCTACTCTCTGACACACAGACCCTCTCCGCATCAGTGCTGGCACTGAGAGCCACTGTGGAAACAGAAGAGATCTCACTAACAGACAACGTTAGCAGCTACTTCTACTCCTGGGTCCACAGTACACCTAGCAAAGTAGCCCGATTTGCAGGATAGGCGTAAAAACTCCGCACAACCTGCCCTCTGGACCCCATCCCCTCTACCCTGCTCCAATCCATATCTGGTGAGATCGCCCCATTTCTTTCCTCATTTATCAACTCCTCACTAACCTCTGGCACTGTCCCCACAGACTTCAAGAAAGCTCTGGTCACACCGCTCCTCAAGAAACCATCTACCGACCCATCCGATGTTACAAACTACCGACCGGTATCTCTTCTCTCATTTCTATCTAAAACCTTGGAACGTGCAGTACTTAACCAACTCTCCCCTTTTCTTCTCAGGAACAACCTCTTGGACCCCCATCAGTCAGGATTCAGAGCTGGACACTCAACAGAAACTGCACTCCTGGCCGTGACAGAGGCTCTCCACACTGCTCGAGCCTCCGGCTTGTCATCTGTTCTCATCCTCCTCGACCTCTCTGCTGCTTTCAACCACCAGACACTATTATCAAAGCTGTCTGAGATGGGCATCTCTGGAACTGCCCTCTCCTGGTTCACGTCCTACCTGACTGGTAGATCCTCCCAGATCTACTGGATAGGCTCCACCTCTGCACCCACCCCCCTCACTACAGGAGTTCCACAGGGTTCAGTACTGGGACCCCTACTCTTCTCAATTTATATTAACTCTCTTGGCTCAGTTATCAAATCGCATGGCTTCTCCTATCACTGCTATGCTGACAACATCCAACTCTTTTTCTCTTTCCCTCCCTCTACCCCCCAGGTCAACGAAAGAATCTCTGCATGCCTGGCTGACATCTCCAAATGGATGACATCCCACCACCTGAAGCTGAACCTCAGTAAAACGGAACTCCTCTTCATCCCAGCCGGCCCTTCCCCCCTGCATGACCTCTCCATCACCGTCGATAGCACCACAATACCATCCTCTCAGTCAGCAAAGAGCTTGGGCATCACCGTCGACAGTAACCTGGACTTCAAGGAGTACATTGCTCGCACGTCACGGGCCTGCCGATTCCTCCTCCACAACATCAGGAGGATTCGTCCATTCCTGACAACATACGCGACGCAGCTCCTTATCCAGGCCACCGTTCTCCCTCGACTGGACTACTGCAACGCTCTCCTTGCAGGCCTCCCAGCATGCACCACCCAGCCTCTCCAGCTCATCCAGAATGCAGCTGCCCGACTGATCTTCAACCTCCCCAAATTCTCCCATGTTACTCCCCTGCTGAAATCCCTCCACTGGCTTCCTGTCGCTGCCAGGATCAGATTCAAGACCCTGACCCTCGCCTTCTCTGCAGTCAACAGGACAGCCCCTGCCTACCTCCAAGAACTCATCCAGCCCTACACACCAGCCCGACCCCAGCGCTCAGCAGCAACTGGACGCCTCGCTCCCTGCATGGTCAAGGCAGGAGGTGCTCGTTCTGCCAGACATCGGCGTTTCGCCTACATCGCGCCCCAGTGGTGGAACGAACTCCCGGTCTCACTACGGACAGCTTCTTCACCCCATTCCTTCAGACGGGGCCTGAAGACGCACCTCTTCAGACTCTACCTGGACTGACCCAGCACACAATTGCTGCCCCCCCACGCCCATCAGTGGTGTCGTAAATTGCTGTGCTTTTTAAACTGTGCTTTTAAATTTGTCTCTTGTTGCCGCCTTTACCTTGACGCTCATTGCGCCGTTTGAAGTTGTTGAAGTTTGCTGTTTGAAGGTGTATCGTATTAGTTGCCCTATAGGCTGTAATTGTACAAATCTAATAGTACTGTGTCCTCAAACTGTGTCCTGCTTCTTAAATTCTATAAAAGTAATCATTACCATCAGGCCCAAAACTACTTCTAAGCTTATATTAGTATAACATTAAGAGGAAAGAAAAATTTCTCAATACAGCTTAGGGTGTGGATTTATTCAGAACCATTATAGTTCATAAATTTAATATTAAAGAAAATAAAATGCATTTAAAATCTAACCTGAGCCTCAAACACTGGCTGTGCACATTTATTTTTCACTTATCTCTCTCTGTTTTCATATTCACAGAGTCTGAATGAAAGGATGATGAGTGAGTCAGCGGTCAGCTGGACCTCTACAGTGCTCTGTCATTTTAAAAGGCCATTTATAATCCAAATGATCCGCAATAATTTCCCGATTGTCACACTTCAGCCACCCGGGGGGGGGGGACGGGAATCACCAATAAGGGGGGTCACCGGGGGGGTGGGGAGGGGGCAGCCTCTCATAAGCTTTACTGTGACACCCTGTGCCGCTCAGCATTCTCCGCATGTGAAACATTCATTTGGCTTTTTTAGTCTCCTAAAGGAGAACTGTATGTTTTAAAGGCAGAGCTGACCAATTGCACCAATCGGGCATGACTGTCACAAGTTATAAATAAGAATGATCCCTTTACATTTGCAGGGTTAGAAGTTACAGTTTTTAGTATTGGTGTTAGTGATGGCATTCCCTGACTGCAGAGGTAAATTGCAGTGACCGAGGCAGCAGTGAGGCAGCAGTGAGTGAGGCAGCAGTGAGTGAGGCAGCAGCAGTGAGTGAGGCAGCAGCAGTGAGTGAGGCAGCAGCAGTGCAGTGAGGCAGCAGCAGTGCAGTGAGGCAGCAGCAGTGAGTGAGGCAGCAGTGAGTGAGGCAGCAGCAGTGCAGTGAGGCAGCAGCAGTGAGTGAGGCAGCAGTGCAGTGAGGCAGCAGTGAGGCAGCAGTGCAGTGAGGCAGCAGCAGTGCAGTGAGGCAGCAGTGCAGTGAGGCAGCAGTGAGTGAGGCAGCAGTGAGTGAGGCAGCAGTGAGTGAGGCAGCAGCAGTGCAGTGAGGCAGCAGCAGTGCAGTGAGGCAGCAGTGCAGTGAGGCAGCAGTGAGTGAGGCAGCAGCAGTGAGTGAGGCAGCAGCAGTGCAGTGAGGCAGCAGCAGTGAGTGAGGCAGCAGTGCAGTGAGGCAGCAGCAGTGAGTGAGGCAGCAGTGCAGTGAGGCAGCAGCAGTGAGTGAGGCAGCAGCAGTGCAGTGAGGCAGCAGCAGTGCAGTGAGGCATCAGTGCAGTGAGGCAGCAGTGAGTGACGCAGCAGCAGTGAGTGAGGCAGCAGTGCAGTGAGGCAGCAGCAGTGAGTGAGGCAGCAGTGAGTGAGGCAGCAGTGAGTGAGGCAGCAGTGAGTGAGGCAGCAGCAGTGCAGTGAGGCAGCAGTGAGTGAGGCAGCAGTGAGTGAGGCAGCAGCAGTGAGTGAGGCGGCAGCAGTGCAGTGAGGCAGCAGTGAGGCAGCAGCAGTGAGTGAGTGAGGCAGCAGTGCAGTGAGGCAGCAGCAGTGCAGTGAGGCAGCAGTGAGTGAGGCAGCAGTGAGTGAGGCAGCAGCAGTGCAGTGAGGCAGCAGTGAGGCAGCAGTGAGTGAGGCAGCAGTGAGGCAGCAGTGCAGTGAGGCAGCAGCAGTGCAGTGAGGCAGCAGTGCAGTGAGGCAGCAGCAGTGCAGTGAGGCAGCAGTGCAGTGAGGCAGCAGTGCAGTGAGGCAGCAGCAGTGAGTGAGGCAGCAGTGCAGTGAGGCAGCAGCAGTGAGTGAGGCAGCAGTGCAGTGAGGCAGCAGTGCAGTGAGGCAGCAGTGAGGCTGTAGTGGTGTGATGCACAGGGAAGTCACAGTGTGGAAGGGTCATACAGGTCATACTCTGGACATATATAATCATGGTCTGGAAACACTGCAGCCTCAGAGTCATTCAGCTGGTACTGCAGGACTTCTGTGACCGGAGAGCAAAGCCATCTGTATTGTGTGTAACTCACTTCCTTTCGTCCTTGGATGTGCGTGTTGAACTTGCCTCAAGATCACTTTCATGTCCTCTTAATCAAACACGCAGAGAGAGGCCTCATTTGCTTAAAGCTTGTAAAAGACATGAAAAGAAAAGATGTTATTAAAATCTGTTGCTGCTTTTGGAAACTTTGTGAAATCCCCCTTTGTCCTGCTCAAAGCCCTTTATTCAAGTTTTGCTATTTACTCATGTAGTATATTTTCATAATAAATGAGTAAATAACACTTCAAGTAAAGTTCTGTCCTTGAAAACAATATTTCTGGCACAAAGTTCACAGTCTGTGCCCCCGTGTCTCCAGGGTGTCTCCAAGCTTTTCACAGCAGGATCCTTGAATGAGCAGAAGCGCCGAGGGCAAACAAATCTGGCAAAATTACAGATGAATTTTTCAAAAAGTTGAAATTCAAATAAAAGCACAATTTTAAGTGTTTTTACTAAACATGTGGTTATGGTCTGGGTGACAAGGTATACCGACATCCTGAGGCAAACACTGAAGATTTTCATATGAAAATGCACTTGAAACCAAGAGAAAAACAGGTTAAAGGATAGAGAGATGTCAGCTTTCACAGACTGGGCCTGCCTGGAAGAATTTAAACTTTTGCAATAGCGTTTTGCCACATATCACAAGAATATGTCCTCAATAAACACAGCGTCTGGAGTTAAAAAAAAGCTTTTTACTAAATCACAACACAACTTACCATAAGTTCTCTCAGATGCCCCCATCTGTTAATATTTCAGTGAACAGAAACAGTGCATGCAGGGAATTTTATGTCATAAAGAAAATATCGAATTACAATTCTCAACAGAACTATCTATACAACTAGGATTATCTGAATCTGTAATCAAACCAATTTCTTTATATGGCATTGAAGTCTGAGGTCTGCTTATAAAGCAAAGTTTGGGCAATGGGATAAACAGCCAGTGAAAAGCCTTCTGTAAGAATCTTAGCATTGTTTGGAGTTTTCTGCTGAACATGTGTCATGGTACAGTTAGGCCGAAGTCCATTATAAATAACAATTCAAAAAAAGACCATTACACAAAGCTAGAAGCGTACAGTAAGCACAGCAAGCCCACACGTAGCATCGGAAAACCCCGAAACAAGCCCCTCAGTCCTGAGGCTCCATCCACACTGACACCACGCTGTCATTACACGTAGCATCGGAAAACCCCAAAACAAGCCCCTCAGTCCTGAGGCTCCATCCATACTGACACCACGCTGTCATTTACAGTAAAGCAAATCAAGACAAAACTTGAATAAAACCCTACCAAACGAGAGAAACTGACAAGGAGTGGCTAATTTGTTTTGAAGTAAGAAAAATATGCTGAAATCTGAGTTATTTCCCAGAAATAATAAAGTGATGTCCCACATTCAGTGCTCTCCCTGGCTTCACCTTCTTGTTGGAGAGGAGAGGGAATTTTCCCACACATCACAACTTCATGTTTCTCCCCCTTTTAGTAAATATGTATTTTCAATATACATGTATTGGTGTAGTATATTGCAGCCTGCCAATATTTTTGCAATGTATTTTGTGCATAGGGGCCTGTATAGCAGAGCTTAAGCTGACATCAGTGCTAACCAGCACAGGCAGGTCAGATCAATCACACAATTCGGGTGACAGTGACAGTTTTCTCTTCTTCAGTTTGTCCTTGCAGTTGTTTGTCTTTGGAAACTGCATGAGCGAGCTGTCCCACTCCCACTGAGGTGAGGCCAGACTCACAGACACTGTAACCCCGCATCTCTGAACTGTAATGCTAAGTTTGCTTTCAATCTTCACTTGTCCAGCGGCTGGTTTTCCCCGCCTAACAACTGTCCTGGGCAACAGACACTCATTAGTGTTGGACACTAGTGTACTTGTTGCTGGCTGTGTAAGAGCTGGCATCACACATATGGAGCCATGTTCACTGTTTTGATCCTTTATATTTCCTCTCTTTCCAGGACTCTGCTGCCATTTTGGTCACTCTCCATCCCTGGTATTTGGAGTAACTGCAGTCACATTGCAATCACAAGGTCACCACCACTGCTGTTCACATACAGCTTCCCAATGGGGGACCAGGGCCCGTAATAAACATGCTTTCTGCCTCTCACACACAGAGTTGTTGGTCTCTGTGACATGAAAGGAAATAAAATGGCCACAGCAGCCAGAGGAGGATGTGTGAGCAGCAGGAGAGGACGTTTGGCACAGTGTGAATGGCTCTGTCCGCAGGCTGCGGCAGGGGAGAGAGGGGCAGCTGATTCAGGGGCTGAGGACGCAGCTGATTCAGGGGCTGAGGACGCAGCTGGTTCAGGGGCTGAGGACGCAGCTGATTCAGGGGCTGAGGACGCAGCTGGTTCAGGGGCTGAGGACGCAGCTGGTTCAGGGGCTGAGGACGCAGCTGGTTCAGGGGCTGAGGACGCAGCTGGTTCAGGGGCTGAGGACGCAGCTGGTTCAGGGGCTGTGGACGCAGCTGGTTCAGGGGCTGAGGACGCAGCTGGTTCAGGGGCTGAGGACGCAGCTGGTTCAGGGGCTGAGGACGCAGCTGGTTCAGGGGCTGAGGACACAGCTGGTTCGGGGGCTGAGGACGCAGCTGGTTGCAGCCGATTCCCCTGAGAGCACAGCACTGTCTCCTGCCTCTCCAGTCCCAAGGCTCTGCAGGCGCACAGATCAGCCCAGAGAATTAACACTCAGAGCTCTGTTCTTATGTGTATTAAGCTGGAGGAAAGGAGAAGCAAAGCTTCACAGTGTGCCCCTCTCTGTAGTCACTGCAAGGGTGTCAGAGGGTCGATACCAGGGTCAGGACCCCTCACCCTGCTTACCAAAAAATGCAGCAGCATCTCCCAAAAGAGTCCTGCACAACTGGGCCAAAACCAGCAATAAAAACTGCTTCATGCTGCAGTCCAACCAAATTCAGTCAAACAAATGCATGAAGGGGAATCAAAGCCAGCCCCTGGGGTCACGAGCTGGGCTCTCCCCCCCCTGTGCCCCTCCCTCTTCACACAAACAGGACAATCTGCTCACACAGGGAAAATGCTGCTGCTTTTTTAGTTTAGTTTTTCTCACTGCAATATTCTGCCCCTGACCTGGCCTGCATTTGGCACCAGTGCCTGACCCAGTTCAGTCCTGGCACTGCAGAGTCATCCTGCAAGGTGCAAAGCTCTCCCTGAGTCCCCTCTGCTGACCTGGCAGTGCTGACAGGGCGACTTTCACTCACCATTCACCCAGTGTACATTCAGCAATCGATGTCTGCTTCCTCAAACACAGCGTTGTACAGCAGAAACCCAAACTGAGCTGGATTGTCTTTCTGCAGCCCCAGAGCCTGGCAGTGTCCCACTCTGTCCGGGGAGGAAGGCAGATACGCCGCGGTCAGGCCAAAGAGGCCATTGTTAGGCACTGCAGCACACTCCTCTGAGCCCTGCTCCAAACGGCCTATTCAGCAGAGAACAATCCTCAGTCAGAATGGAGGAGAACACAATGGCTTTTTAAAACATGTCCATTCAATGGAGTCTTTTTAACAGCTGTGAGGATGCTCAGAGGCACTTCAGACTGTTTCCAAACCAGGGTCTGGGTTGGACCTTCTTTTCAGATAGGGACGGTTTTTGTGAAGCAAGTTTACAAACTGAAATGGCATATTAATATCTGACAATCTGCTGTAACTAAACAAGATGGGAAAACGAAAATGAGTATGAGAAAAAGGAAATTCTTTCCCTTATACCTTCATCCAAACTGATTTCTTTTTCCCAAATCAAAACGTAATCTTTTCAGAGAACACCAAGTGTGCACCACAGATAAAGGTCATAGTGTTTTATTAGCAATGTAAGAATGCAGGGCGGGTCATCTACTCCTCCATTAGTGGTGGAGGAGAGAGCTTGAGCTGGAAGTTCTCTCTGTGGAAGATGCTGGCAGATCCAGGCTGGCTGGGGTTGAGCAGGCTTGGCTTCTCCTTCCCACCTGAGTGGGACAGCTCGGTCAGGATGGCCAGCTGCAACACAGCATGGAAACGGTCACAACGCTGGACTTCTGTTCACCAATAACACAATGTATCTGTCAGTTTTCCAAAGTTTTAACACATTTTAACACTCAGAGGTAATTGCTTATTTTCAGAGTAAGGTTTCACTCTGCCTCCTGTAAAAGAGATATTTCCTGACAGGAGACTTCAATACAGTAACGAGCTTCAGTGCAATAATGAGCTTCAGTACAGTTCTACTCCAAAGGCTGAGAAATTGTTCTGCCACCCGTAAATTTGGCCAGAAAAGTGTGTTCAAAATGGACTGAACACTCAACACTAACACTGTGGTGTCTGCTCAACACCCAACACTAATATTCTGAATGCTGAAAGCACTGTGCGTTTAGAAGGGTGCCCAGAAGTGGATATTGGACAGCACCTCTATTATATTATACAGCCATAGTGTGGCGTAGTGGTGAAGTGCAGGACTTAACCTCAAATGCACCAATGCTTTTCACACCCAAACAGCTTATTCACATCCTCAGGTCACATGACTCTCTCGCTCTCTGCTGCAGTAGCACAGCTGGAGTGGCCTAGCAGAGCAGTTGCCATGGAAGCGCAGACATATACCCCATTTAAAAAGTTGGTAATTCATAATTAAGATTTGTAATTAACAACATAACAGGTTTTCTTCTTCTTTGTTCTTTTACTTCCCATTTCCTTCTCTCCTCCTCTTCCTCATTTATATACTCAGTTCTTTTTTTCGGAAACAGCTTGACCTCATCTGAAGCCTCAATCAAACGTACTGTGGAGAACACTGTTATAAGAAGCCTGCAGAACATCTCAAATTACACTGTGTCCCTGTTCCCTGTTCAAGTGAGCAGCATGGCTGATTAAAACACTCAGGCTCCTTAATCAGGACTGCACTTCAGTGCTGTTACTGTGTGACTTTGTTTTTATTTACCAGCATTATAAAACTCACTGTTCAGCAGCCCGGTGGAGGTAGAGACTGTATGAGCCTGAGATACACTGAGACACACAGACCAGCGGAGTAGCAGAACATTACAGAGATCAGCCAGCACTGAGCTCCTCACTGAGGCCAAACAGCGTGAGAGAAAAAGCACACAAATGGAAAAGGAATGAGTGACAGGCATTGCATTGTAAAAATAACAAGTTTTACAGTAGCGTGGTAATTACAGTTCAGCCACTAAACCTCTCCGTTTGTGTGGATACACACAGTAACTCCTCACTCACAATCAGGAACAGGATGCTCCTAACAAACACCCAGCTGCTGTCTCATGATCTCATTCAGACAGTCTGAGGCCTCTGCCACGGCTTCAGCACACAGAAAGACCCAGGAACAGACAGCACACTTTCTGCTCATTTTATTGGTTTAGTTTTCCTTCATATCCATTTACATTTTAATTAAAATCCTGTGGAATTAGGCTGTGATTGTGATGTTTTAATTAACCGAGGTGGACTCAGCAGGCTCGGCTGCCAGAAGTTTTCTGTTTTTGTCCCACAAGCCTAATTAGAATCAACATCTCGGAGTGGCATCCATCACAGCGGAAAGATAACTCCTCTCACTGTGCTGACAGCGCTCACCACCTCCCTGCACTCTGCCCTTCTGCATGTTTAGCTGAGGTTAAAAGCTTAAAAGTCATCATTTTGCAAAAAATTTCATGAGGCACAGACAATCCAAAGGGAAACATCCTGAATAGAGTCCATACTGCAGGATTACATCCTCGTGGAATTAAAACACTCTCTGCATTCAGCTCACAATTACCAAGGAAGTTTACTTCCTTTTTCATGTGAGTGTGTATCTGCCTCTCAAACACAAGTGGAGGCATTCTAAATGAACCTCAATTTCAATGCACTACGAACACTCCACACAGGGACTCAACACGCACACACAGGGACTCAACACGCACACACAGGGACTCAACACGCACACACAGGGACTCAACACACACACACAGGGACTCAACACACACACACAGGGACTCAACACTCCACACAGGGACTCAACACGCACACACAGGGACTCAACACGCACACACAGGGACTCAACACGCACACACAGGGACTCAACACGCACACACAGGGACTCAACACACACACACAGGGACTCAACATTCCACACAGGGACTCAACACTCCACACAGGGACTCAACACACGCACACAGAGACTCAACACGCACACGCACACACAAGGACTCAACACTCCAAACAGGGACTCAACACGCACACACAGGGACTCAACACGCACACAGCCACTCAGGGTCTGGGACTGTATCAGCATATCAGCACATCATTGAACTGAAAGAGAAAATCAATGAAGTGAAAGTGTACTGTGCAGCCAGGCAGCCTGTCTCTGCTCTTTCAAAGTACAAATAAAGCAGACAGAGGACAGGGTGGCTTTTCTGGCAGCAGAATCTGCAGCTCCTTGCTGCCTGTGGCTGGCAGCTGGCCACGCCCAGCACACAGGGGGGAGAGCAGCAGGGAGCTGACACACAGCCAACACGCCCCCCTCATCCAGAGAATCACAGCAGTGCCACTGTGGCAGCACAGTGACACCGAAGAACAGCTGCTGCACAGGGGGTGCTGTCTGCAGCGAGACACAGCAGCACAGCCTCTCATCTGCACTGATTTCCCGTCTCACACTTCCTGCTCACGAAGGGGAATTACATCACCGGCCAACCTACAGGGAAACAAGCTCCCTACAACAGCATCAGAGCTGAGAGTGTCTCTGCACAGGGTAACAGCATCAGAGCTGAGAGTGTCTCTGCACAGGGTAACAGCATCAGAGCTGAGAGTGTCTCTGCACAGGGTAACAGCATCAGAGCTGAGAGTCTCTCTATACAGGTTAACAGTGTCAGTGAAAAACAATTCGAAAACAGAATTCTTGCACATACTGTACCTCTGCATATTCTAACATAGCTGCAGTTACTCTCCTCAGCACAGGGATGCCTGCTGCTGAGGCTGAGTAACGCAGTGATCTGGAGCCCAGAGGGAGGGTGCAGCTCCACACTGCTCTGCTCAGCACTCACACAACAGGGTCATGGAAGGACAGGGTCACCAAGGTAACTTTATTACAGCATCATTCACTGGCCCAGTTCCAGAGTGTATCTAATCATACGAAAAAAGTGCTTTTACACACACACACACACACACACACACACACACACACTACACCTGCCATGACAGCATTATATATTCACACTGTGCTATTTAAAGCAGGGAGGCAGGTACCTGTGGAATTCAGAGGGAGAACGGGAAAGCCCAAAGAGTTAAGTGTGTTTGAATGCAGCATGGTAGTGGGAGCCAGTATGAGTATCAGAAACAGCAGCCCTGCTGGAGTTTCATGCATGACAGTGTCACAGGTGTATCAGGAACAAACATCCAGCCAGCAGGGGTGCTGTGGTCAGAAGCAGCCCGCTGATGAAAGAGGCTGACAGGGTTTGTGGAGAGCCTCCGTGTGTGTGTGTGTGTGTGTGTGTGTGTGTGTGCGTTAGCAAGCCCTAACACCACTGTGAACTTTATAAATGAACACATTTCATCAAAGGAGATTAAATATGGCTGTGCATTATAAGGAGGGCAAAGCAGCGGCGATTCAGAGCTTGCTGAAGGTGCTCAGCGATTCAACGGCACAGCAATGATCTCTCCACAGGGGGCATAATGAATGAACACTTCCACTCTGTCCCTGCAAGCTGCCACAGGAAGCTTGGGCTCCAGACTAAGTCCCTTTCAGTGTTTTCTGGGGATTTGTCTTTTCTTGGATCCTCCTGCCCCTGATCCAGACAGACACGTCTCTCCATTGTCTCTCTCCCTCCCTCGTTCTCCCTCTCTCTCCCCCCGTCTCTCTGAGGGACAAAAAGCTCTCAGCTGTTCCTTATCTCTGTGGCTGGAAAGCGGGTTGGGTGCCAGCGTTCAAGATTGAACAGTGTTTCCTGTGCTTCCCTTATCAGCAAGGAACAAAGCAGAAAGAAAACTTCTCTGGAAGCGTCAGAAGAATGAGCTGGACATGTGGAAGCAGCCGGCCCTGCTTTCCTCCACTGTGTAGACACACGTGGTGTGAAACTGCTGCTTCAGCAGCTCACAGGTGACACAGATCACAGCTGCAGGCCGGACTGACACGCCCGCTGCCCAGGACAACCCCTCAGCTGAGAGCTACCACAGAGAACAGTAACAATCACAGGCAGCAGGCACAGTATCTGCTCACGGGTTTATTTACGTGTTAAGCGTTTATCTTGGATTTATTCTCTGAGTATCCAGAGCGAAGATGAACTCATACTGCAGGGATATAATGGTAAGATAACCATTCTCTCATCCCACTGCCAGGGTTTAAACAGCCTGGCAGTGGGATGATCAGTGAATGGTGGTGTAGCCCCTCAGCGGCGGCTTGCTGGAGCCTGACTGGATGCTGATGTCACCGCTGGCAGCAGAAAGCATGAACCCCGCCAGCAGGGGGAGCCAGTGCCCGGCCATAGCAAACGGCTGCTCTGAAAATCCAGCAAGCTATTCTCATAAACATATTTCTGCTGGCTAAGTTCACAGTTCTGCTGACGAGGTCAAAGATCTTCACACTGAATAGCAGCCTAGGCACATTTTGAATTGAATTATTTACTCTCTGTTATCTGACCTTATTGTTTGCTTGTTTGCAATTTTTAAAGAAATGTACTACCTCTGGACATGAGATAAAATACTGTTGTTCTGAATTTCAGAAAATAACAATTTTTTGTAGTCCTAAGAAGATACTGTGAAATCTAACTACCACAAGGCAAAGACTGACCTGTCTAGAATGTAATGTGCATTTTTTCCAGAAAGATAATATCAGTGGATTTTTTACTTTCTTTACTTGTTCTGTCCATTGACAAAAAATACTTTTTATAACCATTTGTCCTGATCCATGTTCTCTATTGGCAGCTTTCATTCCAGCTGTGACTCTGACTGTCATTGTGCATTGACTATCACATATAGTAACTGATCCATTCCACATTACTAAGATCCATCTTACTGAAGATGGAAATGTTTACCACCTCTTTTGAGAAGTAAGCCATCAGCAACTCTACTGCGTAGTCTATGAAATAAATAAAGATGTCTCAAAGCCAGCTCATTAGCTAATTCACTCACTAGCTAATAAATCCAGCAGCACCATTTAGATAATATTAGTGAAGTTACTGTGAGTATTGTAACAGGGCTCCACTTTCATTGGTGGCTTCATGTAATCAATATATCAGTTATTGTAGACTTCATGTAGACTCTACCTAAGTAGAGTTCAGCCAGTCATGGATTGTTTTTGTAAAAGCCACATGGAACCCAACACAAAATCTGAAGATATGAAAGGAAAAGAAAAGAAAAAATGTTCAATAATGCTATATTTTGTTTTCTTATCAGCATTATTTCTCAGGGGGCTGGAGGGGGGAAGAAACTCGGGAACTGAAGACAATTTCATGTTTAATACGTAGAGATACAGTGACAGACAGCAGCTGAAAGCACAACCCTCCCCCCCAACACACGCATGCGTGCACACACGCATGCACACGCACACACGCGCGCACACACACACACACACACACACGCACACACGCACACACACACACACACACACACACACACACACACACACACACACACACAGAAAATGGATTTCCAACATAGGTGGGGAGTGTTGTTGTTTTCGATACCATCTAAGGGGACAGGCTTTGAGATGACAGGTAATTAAATGGCGTTTTTATCAGAATGAGAGCAGCGAGCTGAGAGTGTGTTCTGCTCCCGATAACAGCCCTGTCTGCACAGCGGGGGGAGCTTTAACCCTGTGTCCACTCACTGCTTCCACTGCAGAGGGTTTCACCAAACGGAGGGTTCCACCAAACGGAAGGTTTCACCAAACAGAAGGTTTCACCAAACGGAGGGTTTCACCAAACGGAGGGTTTCACCAAACGGAGGGTTTCACCAAACGGAGGGTTTCACCAAACGCCATACACCAGAAAAACAGCACGCAGCACGAATTCAGCACGTAGACATAAAAGAGGCAGAATTCAAGGGCAATTAAGAATTACAAGGTGTGAGAATAACAGCCAACCTCACAGGGAGGCCTGTGGAGAGGAGGAGAGAGTGTGCAGAGGAGGAGAGAGTGCAGGAGGGAGGAGAGAGTGTGCAGGAGGAGGAGAGAGTGTGCAGAGGAGGAGAGAGTGCAGGAGGAGGAGAGAGTGCAGGAGGAGGAGAGATTGCATGAGGGAGGAGAGAGTGTGCAGGAGGAGGAGAGAGTGTGCAGAGGAGGAGAGAGTGCAGGAGGAGGAGAGATTGCATGAGGGAGGAGAGAGTGTGCAGGAGGAGGAGAGAGTACATGAGGAAGGAGAGAGTGCAGGAGGAGGAGAGAGTGCAGGAGGGAGGAGAGAGTGTGCAGGAGGAGGAGAGATTGCATGAGGGAGGAGAGAGTGCAGGAGGAGGAGAGAGTGTGAAGAGTGCAGGAGGAGAGAGTGTGCAGAATGTAGGAGAGAATGTGCAGGAGGAGGAGAGAGTGTGCAGGAGGGAGGAGAGAGTGCAGGAGGGAGGAGAGAGTGTGCAGGAGGAGGAGAGATTGCATGAGGGAGAAGAGAGTGCAGGAGGAGGAGAGAGTGTGCAGGAGGAGAGGAGAGTGTGCAAAGGAGGAGAGAGTGCAGGAGGGAGGAGAGAGTGCAGGAGAGAGGAGAGAGAGTGCAGGAGAGAGGAGAGAGTGTGCAGGAGGAGAGGAGAGTGTGCAGGATGTAGGAGAGAGTGTGCAGGAGGAGGAGAGAGTGTGCAG
>NC_050596.1:34483486-34500986 GCF_013368585.1 Megalops cyprinoides | reverse complement strand
AGCAAGGAAAGCTGCATGCTGGGAAATGTTCGCCAAATGCACAAAAACAAAACCTGCTCAAAAAAAATGGCATTTTCTTCCTCTTTGTTCTTCTGCCTTTATGTGCAGATTGAAAGGAAACTACATGATCAAAAAGAAACTGAGATGAAGACTAATAATGTAAGCTAGGACGCAGCACACTGAGTGAACGCAGACAGAGGTGCTCTCATGCCCATGTGACACATCGTTTTACACACTTAGCAGATTCTCCTGGGCCAGCGCTGAGCTGGAGGCTTATCACGCTTCACATGTTCTCTCTTGAAGTGCTCTGGCAATTAAGAGCAGGGAATGTGCAATTTATTTAGCCCATTACAGAGCTCTTGAGACAGTTAATCTTCTTATGGATTTGAAGAGAATAATGAGGAGCTCTTGAAGGCCAGGCTGAGGGAGGTCGTGCAGCGGTTTCTGCTTCTGCTCCACACTGACAGCAAATGTTCCATATAACGCTACAAACCACACACAACCCAAACAAAAGCAGGCCTTCAGGGTCTATTGCAAAGGAACAAAACCACTCTGATGGCCATCAATGAATTACGATTTAATGGACTGAAAAGAGCCTTGTGAACTATGTAAATCAGGGAATTGGTAGAAATATTTCTTTGACTCCTGTTTCTCAATGAAAGAATATTTGAAAGATTGAAATGCAGTGCATTGGGGAAGAGAAAAGATGCTTTGGAATATATGTGAAGAGCAGACACACAGACAGACAGAAAGATGATTGGTATTATGTGTGAGGCATTGCAGATACTAAATTGCTTTTAGTATCCTCAGGTCTTGCCCACCAAGGTTGTGGAAACGCTCTTGCAGGACTGGATTACTGCTTATGCTTTACCCACACAGAGCAGATTCCCACAGCTCTTCATAGTGTTATGAAAGTAATTTTAAGATGTGTCTCCTCTGAGGCCTGGAGCAATAAGAGCATCCTCCCCCCTGTTCACTCTGCCCACATTACACTTATTTACTGACATTTGTGGATAGAGATACACAGACAGACCAACAGGCAGACAGACAGACAGATAAGCAGGCAGGCAGACAGACAGACAGATAAACAGACAAGCAGGCAGGCAGACAGACAGGCAAGAGGTCTTTAATATAATATGTTTCGGAAGACTGGCAGGTCTCAGCAGGCAAAGAAAACCTTGCTCAGGGCACCTGGTCAGGAGCATGGCCGTGCAGCCCGGGTTCGAGCAGGAACACTGACCTGTGCCAGGGATGTGCTGCGGCCCCGCCCGGTCTCCGTGGCGAGGCGCTCTCCGCTGCGTCCTCCCTGGCTGGAGGTGCACTTGTAGCAGCTCCAGGTCTGTAACCGTTCCCCCACCAAACCGCACTCCTTACTCTGCAAGCACTGGCAGTGGTACAGGTGGCCACAGCTGGAACACAAAGTGCTGAGTCACGCTCTGGGTGAGCACAGCTGGAACAGAAAGTGCTGAGTCACGCTCTGGGTGAGCACAGCTGGAACAGAAAGTGCTGAGTCACGCTCTGGGTGAGCACAGCTGGAACACAGAGTGCTGAGTCACGCTCTGGGTGAGCGCAGCTGGAACAGAAAGTAAACGTGAGTTTGACTTTGAAAGGCAGATCAAAGGCAAACGGGAGAAGGTGCTGCTCCAGACACGAAAACCCGGCCACTGCTTTCATTTGGCAGGACTGGCAGCGTGAGGGAAAACTGCCGGAGCTGCCTGCTGTCGCAGTGCTCTGTGTGCGGGTGACGCAGTGCTCTGTGTGCGGGTGCCGCATGTCTCTGTGTGCGGGTGACGCAGTGCTCTGTGTGCGGGTGACGCAGTGCTCTGTGTGCGGGTGACGCAGTGCTCTGTGTGCGGGTGTCGCATGTCTCTGTGTGCGGGTGACGCAGTGCTCTGTGTGCGGGTGACGCAGTGCTCTGTGTGCGGGTGACGCAGTGCTCTGTGTGCGGGTGACGCAGTGCAGCGCTCTGTGTGCGGGGGACGCAGTGCTCTGTGTGCAGGTGACACAGTGCAGACGCTGTGTTTGGGCACCTGAAGATGATGATCTCGTCCTGGGCCTCGTGCTGCCGCCGGTACTGCTGCAGGCAGATGCTGCAGTGGTCCTGCCGCGGGTGGAGCCCCCTGCTGACCGCAGCCCGCAGGTGCGACAGAGACCAGTGCAGGTCGTGGTTCAGCAGGCTGGTGGTCGTCTCCAGCAGCGTCTGACACAGGAGAGAGGGTTAGAGTTACAGAGCCCTGCCTCACACACTACAGCCCTGCCTCACACACTACAGCCTTGCCTCACACACTACAGCCTCACACACTACAGCCCTGCTCTGCCCGTCCCCCATGACATGCACACCTCCAGTCTGACTCTTCAGATCACACATGGAAAAGTTTGTATGGGTGTGTGTGTGTGTATATGTATATGTATGTATATGTGCGCCATACAACACACACACATGTGCCACAAAAGACAGAAGCAAAGCAAGTACACACAAATGAACACACTGTGCAGAATTATACATTTTCAGAGATTTCATCAACATTTCTTTATAGATCACCAGCTGATACTCACAGCATGGGTAACACACTCTGTGACTACATGCACGGTCCTGCAGACACAGACGGGTGAATGTCCGCATTTCCACCTGGCTGGTGGAGGCCAGCGATAAGCCCACAGCTTCATGTACTACCGTGTTCAATCCCTTTTAATTACATTGAAGTCAGATTAATCCCTTTCAGAGAGGTGGGCGTGAGATTTCATGCCTCTGTTTTAATCAATACCACATCCAATCCATTTCCCCTTTTCTCAAAATCTATTGAAACGACAGCATGGTACTTTAAACCTCCTCCCTGATGGCAGTAGCTGGTACTCAGTGTGTAGCACATGAGATGGGTTGGTTATGATCTTGTTGGCTTGCCTTAACATAGCCAGTTATATACAGTTATGTAAATTATATATATATATATATATATATATTATATATATATATATATATGTGTACACAACATATTAGGGGTTAGGGTTTCGGGGTTAGGCCTTAGGCGTCACAGCGTTATGGGCGGATTCGGCTGGATAGAGGATTCGGCTGGATAGAGGCACGGCCCTCCTGCCCGCTCACCCCTGCCTTATACAACACCAGATCTCATCAATGAGACCACAGCCATGCAGAGCACATTCAACACGCAAGATCCATGAACCCAGCAGGGGCTGATGGGAGAAGTCTCCATAATACCGTAAACTGGTATCTTGGACTAAAGAGCCCACCCCAGAGAGGGAGTGGCTGAGTGAGGAAACACCAATGACAGAGCGGAAGAGCGGGGGGTCTGTACCTGCTCGTAGTTAAAGGTCTCCAGCATACCGAGAATCAGACCCTGGATCTCAGCCAGCTTGCCTTTGCCATACACAGGGTCCTGGAAGAGAAAGAACACACTATTAATGGCATTAGAAGATCCTGGCATCAATAAAAAGATGCTTAAAGATCCTCCAGTAACACCACGAAGTGCATCTTCATAGCAGGCAATTCTACAGCGGCACACAAAGTAGCAACAGGCCTACCATAGTGCAGCTACAGTATAAAGGGAAACAACCGCTAATGACAATCACGCACTGCCGCACACACAGGCGCACACAGCCGCGCACAGCAACGCACAGCCGCGCACAGCCACGCACACAGCCGCGCACACAGGCGCACACAGCCGCGCACAGCAACGCACAGCCGCGCACAGCCACGCACACAGCCGCGCACACAGCCGCACACAGCCGCGCACACAGCCACGCACACAGCCGCGCACACAGCCGCGCACACACAGCCGCGCACACAGGCGCACACACAGGCGCACACAGCCGCGCACACCAGGCTGTACTCAGCTGCGCAGGCAGGCGCAAACTGCAGGCAGACTGTCCTTTTCATACAGAATCATCCTCACACTGTGACCCAAAAGCAGATTCCAGCAGCACAGCTGTCTCCTGCAGAGCTGGAAATGGCATTTTGTTATTCTGTGCCTAACGCTGTGAAGAAGCCCGACACGCAGGAGCTGAGAAATCCAATTACAGGCATTTAAACTGCCGTATGAAGAATACATGAGCCCCACCTGGGAATCCCCTCTCTCAGCACTCACACACACAACCCGGGAAAGGCAGGCGAGCCAGTATCCTTGCCCCAGTTTAACAGCCAAGAAGCTGTACTTCACAATCACAGCCTCAGATTGTGGATAATTGCCTCAGAATGCAGTATTCACACACAAACATCCTATTGTTGCCGCAGTCACTTCTCCTCAGATCTTCTGCGATGAGCAGCGCCTGATGTGACATTAATGAGGATGTTGTTACAGATCTGAATCTCTGAAGCAGCTGAAACGTCCTGAAATCCCGTGTGGGTATATGCAGCACAGAGGAGTCCTCTGGGAAGCAGAGTCCCAATGACACCCAGGGGTCATCCTCTCTGATGCTAAAGAGATGGTGTTCTCTAAAAGTATCCTGTGTAGGCTGCCAGTTTTAGTTAGCAATATTTCACTTACATTTGAACTCATACATGTCAACCTATATGGAATGTCTGTAAATTATACAGATTTTCTGTATAATTGCTTACAGACATACATAAAATCATACGGGTTACAAAAAAACTTGGTTCAAAATTTATTGCATGCTATTCATTTTGAGAACGATAAAATAATGCATAAACACACGAACACACACTGGGGTAAACGAAGAACAACAACCGGATGCTTGTTTCCTGAAGTCTCACACAACAGACCAATACCCTGGCTGGTGGCAGAAAATGGCTTTGGCTCCTGTAGACTTACCTGCAAAATTCACGACTTTCTCAATGTTATTTATATAACTTCACCATGTTTCTATAATGTCAGTATATATTTTTTTTGTATTGTAGCAGTCACATACCACAAAATATATTCCCATCAACATGATCACATGAGTAACTTGACAGCACAACTATTCGCTATTACTATTACTTGGGATCTGCTGATATGTGGCTAAACTGCTAGCTGCTAACGCTAAGTAATGCTTCACAGAGCCTTTTAGTACCGAGCCCCTCTTTTGTGTCTACCCACCGAAGTTTGGGGAGCGGACTCTCTCTCCGCCTTTAAGTCTAGGCTAAAAACGTATCTTTATTTCAAATCCTTTAGTTGAGGGACATGGCACGGTGCTGACATTGATCGTAGAGTCTCTGGTGGACTAAGCAGTCATTGCTGTCACTACATCACGGCTTGGGTACTCTGTGTTCAGCTGATCCGGCTGTGGTCTGGTGTTGACTGCCTTAGGGTCGCCCTCATGATTGTGCTGGCCCCTTGCCTCTCGTCCCCTAGGTATGCTGCCATAGTCCTTATCTGCCGGGACTTTTCCCTATTACGCACATGCATCCCTCTTCCCCCCTCTGTTCCCCCCTTTGCCTTTATGCCTTTATGTTTCCATTCCTGCACTAATCACTGTTTTCTATTTGTTTCCTATCCCTGCTCTGGGCTTCTGCCTGGAGCTGTAGCTCAAGCGTCACATCCTGATTTCCAGCTCTGCTACCTCGCTGCCCTGCCCATCAAGCCAACTGCGTGCCAAGAACCGGACATTCCTGGATAGATTTCATAATAACTCTGTTGTTAATGACTGCTGTCTATCAAACTCAAAGGTCTTAAAGTACATTGTACAACTTTAAGACTCTCTGTAATTCTATCTGCCCAGTGCCGGCCAGAAGCAGATGGGCTCCCCCTCTGAGCTGGGTTCTGCTCAAGGTTTCTTCTGTAAATTAGGGAGTTTTTCCTTGCCACTGTTGCCTTAGGCTTGCTCTCAGGGGTCTCATGCCTGGGAAGAATGTAAAGCTGCTTTGTGACAATTTGTGTTGTAAAAGGCGCTATACAAATAAAATTGAATCGAATTGAATTGAATTGAACATTACTACTGTTTCCCCATAAAATCATATGGTTTTCCCCGAACTGGACATGTTACCTTTACAATTTTTTTAATTGTAGGTGCACAGAATCATTACTGTAGACAGATATTACTTAATATACATCTGATAGATCATGTAAAAATTATAAAATGTAAAATTACATGACGATAACTGTCAAGAATGGTCATTTCTCTGCTGGTACTGGTTGCCACCCTGTGGCTTTCTGCCACCAGCTAGTGCTCACGCGCCGCCTGTTTGTAAACATTTTCACTTGTGGATGGAGAGGGGAAACCCAACAGGGCTGCCCACGCGTGGGCCTCCATCCTGCAGATGAGAAGTCCCATGGGACAGGAGAGATTCCCCAACCTGAGAACAACCATGAAAGCTGTGCTGTCCCTTCCACACAACAATGCTGACTGTGAAAGAGTCTTTTCCCAAGTAAGGAAGATTCACACAAACTGCAGAAAAAAATCTTAACACTGACACTCTAACAGCCCTATTGCAATGCAAGATAAATACAGACACTTGTTGTGTAATTGCACCAACAGACAGGCAGCTCCAGATGGCAAAAGGGGCTGCCTATGAGTACAGTCAGGACCCATGATCAATCCTGACAAATCAAGGACATTCAGCTACTGTTGCAGTGACTGCAGACTAGAGACTGCAGAGACGACCCATGGTGTGACATGATCCTAGTGTAGCAGACAACTTCGCACAATAGCTGAGTGAAGTCAGTTATTTAGTGTTGTAGTGCTACTTATAAGGTCACACAGAAACTCTGTTGATTTGTTAATAAAGTGTTACTATCCAATCTATTTTGTTGTGATTTATGTGTGAGGGAGAGCTGAGAGGTGTGTGAGGGAGAGCTGAGAGGAGAGCTGAGAGGTGTGTGAGGGAGGGCTGAGAGGTGTGTGAGGGGGATCTGAGAGGTGTGTGAGGGGGATCTGAGAGGTGTGTGAGGGAGAGCTGAGAGGTGTGAGGAAGAGCTGAGAGGTGTGTGAGGGGGATCTGAGAGGTGTGTGAGGGAGAGCTGAGAGGTGTGTGAGGGAGAGCTGAGAGGTGTGTGAGGTAGAGCTGAGAGGTGTGTGAGGGGGATCTGAGAGGCATGTGACACACCCTCACACCCTCACACCCACCTGCAGGATTCTCTGAATGACGGCAGGCAGCGCGATGAAGCTCGTCATGCTGTTGAGGACCTGCATGGTTAACTCCTTCAGCGCTGGGGGAGTGGGAGAGAGAGAGAGCACCACCATTACACTCATCCAGGTCAGAACTCCCCGCACACAGCACAGCACAGCACAGCACAGCACAGCACAGCACAGCACAGCACAGCACAGCACAGGTATGGCACAGACATCTTCACTCACACAGGTACAGCACAGACATCTGCACTCACACAGGTACGGCACAGGCTTACAGAGAGGCAAACCCTGCTGTGAGCACAGCTCTGAACGCAAACACAGGATGAAGCCCCCCTGTTGTATCACTATGGGCTGCAAATGAGAGAAATCTGTTTCTGACTTCAGCACTGTTGGATCAGGGGGGTGGGGGTTCGGATGGAGGGGGTTTAGATGGGGGGGGGGTTGGATCGGGGGGCTGAGGGTTTGGATCGGTGTGGGGGGGCAGGGTGGCAGGGGCTGTGGGTTTTGGGGGGCCCGGTGGCACGAGGGGTTTCTTACCCTCTGAGGTGGAGCGCCAGTTTGGACCCTTCAGAATCTTCTGTGGCGACATCATGGCCTCCAGCAGCGGGAACCACAGAGCCTGTGAAGGAGGAAGGAGCTTACACCCAAAAACCACACCAACCACACACACACACACACACACACACACACACACACACGGCTTCATAGCAGGACACTCCTGCTGCCCGTGACACTCACACACAGGTGCACAGGTAAGCGCACAGGTGAGTGTACAGGTGAGTGTACCTCTCTCTGCTGCTGGTTGAGGCTGTGTGAGCTCCTGTGACACAGAGCGATGATGTCACCCAATGCTGACTCCACCCCCTGCAGCCGAAGCTCCTCCCCTTCCTCTTCTGAGTGGAAAGTGACACACACACACACACACACACACACACAGCCTGAGTATGACTGCCACATTACCAAAGGGTTAAAACGCACAGAATAAACACACACACCCACGTTGTGTTTCTGTACCTTGGCTCTGCTGGGTGAGGGAGGTGAGTTTATCCTTCAGTGTCTGAGGCAGTGGAGAGAATCCAGGTTAATTCAACAGCTGCTCACCTTACTGTACATACTGCGCTCACAGTGGAGTCTGACACTACACCCTGCACACACCGCACACACCCTGCACACACCCTGCACACACCGCACACACCCTGCACACACCCTGCACACACCCTGCACACACCCTGCACACACCCTGCACACACCCTGCACACCCTGCACACACCCTGCACACACCCTGCACACCCTGCACACACCCTGCACACCCTGCACACACCCTGCACACACCCTGCACACACCCTGCACACACCCTGCACGCACCGCACACACACCGCACACACCCTGCACACACCCTGCACACACCCTGCACACACCCTGCACACACCCTGCACACCCTGCACACACCCTGCACACACCCTGCACACACACTGCACACCCTGCACACACCGCACACACACTGCACACACCGCACACACCCTGCACACACCGCACACACCCTGCACACACACCGCACACCCTGCACACCCTGCACACCCTGCACGCCGTGCACACCCTGCACACCCTGCACACACCCTGCACACACCCTGCACACACCCTGCACACACCGCACACACACTGCACACACCCTGCACACCCTGCACACACCCTGCACACCCTGCACACACCCTGCACACACCGCACACACCGCACACACCCTGCACACACCGCACACACCCTGCACACACACCGCACACCCTGCACACCCTGCACACCCTGCACACCCTGCACACACCCTGCACACCCTGCACACACACTGCACACACCGCACACACCCTGCACACACACCGCACACCCTGCACACCCTGCGCACACCCTGCACACCCTGCACACCCTGCACACCCTGCACACCCTGCACACACCCTGCACACCCTGCACACACCCTGCACACCCTGCACACACCCTGCACACCCTGCACACACCCTGCACACACCCTGCACACACCCTGCACACACCCTGCACACCCTGCACACACCCTGCACACACCCTGCACACACCCTGCACACCCTGCACACCCTGCACACACACTGCACACACCCTGCACACACCCTGCACACACCGCACACACCCTGCACACACCCTGCACACACCCTGCACACACCGCACACACCCTGCACACACACCGCACACACCCTGCACACACACCGCACACCCTGCACACCCTGCACACCCTGCACACACCCTGCACACCCTGCACACCCTGCACACACCCTGCACACCCTGCACACCCTGCACACACCCTGCACACCCTGCACACCCTGCACACCCTGCACACCCTGCACACACCGCACACACACCCTGCACACACCCTGCACACACCCTGCACACCCTGCACACCCTGCACACCCTGCACACACCGCACACACACCCTGCACACACCCTGCACACCCTGCACACACTGCACACACCCTGCACACACCCTGCACACACCCTGCACACACCCTGCACACCCTGCACACCCTGCACACCCTGCACACACCCTGCACACACCCTGCACACCCTGCACACCCTGCACACCCTGCACACCCTGCACACACCCTGCACACACCCTGCACACACCCTGCACACCCTGCACACACCCTGCACACACCCTGCACACCCTGCACACCCTGCACACACCCTGCACACCCTGCACACCCTGCACACCCTGCACACACCCTGCACACCCTGCACACACCCTGCACACCCTGCACACCCTGCACACCCTGCACACCCTGCACACCCTGCACACCCTGCACACACCCTGCACACACCCTGCACACACCCTGCACACACCCTGCACACACCCTGCACACACACCGCACACCCTGCACACCCTGCACACCCTGCACGCCGTGCGGCAGGCAGCTCCCTCACCTGCAGCAGCACCTGGAAGGCCCCCTGCACGTCCCCCTTCCTCTCCAGCAGGTACGCCGTGGCCTCCTGCAGCCCCTGCTGCTCCGTGATCTCAGAGACACAGAGCAAACCCACACGTATTTATTCATCATAATAATTCATAATTCAATTATTTATAGTTTGGTTGTACCCTGCATGGTTGATTATTGTTTATTATTTATCAATTTAACTTGACTATTCATATTCAATTTCATATCCAATTTAAGTTCTCTTTTAATTTGTATGGTTAAATTTGATTAATTGATGTAGTCTTTGTCTTGTTGCTTTGGCAACACAGCAATTGTCTGTCTTGCCAATAAACTGTTGAACTGCACTGAAATGAGAGAGAGAGAGAGAGAGAGAGAGAGAGAGAGAGAGGGAAGGAGGGAAGGAGGGAGAGGGAAAGACAGAGAGAGAGAGAGAGTGAAGCAGACAGAGAAAGAGGGAGTGATACAGAGAGAGAGAAAGGGAGTGAGGCAGAGAGAGGGGTATGAGGAGCGTGTGGTGCTGATGCTAACATTAACTGATTCCTCCAACAGGCTGCAGAAATGAGCTCCACACTCCTGAAGTCGTGTGTGTGTGTGTGTGTGTGTGTGTGTGTGTGTGTGTGTGTGTGTGTGTGTGTGTGTGTGTGCTGGTGGTGAGTGTGTGCGTTTTTCCACACACACCTGGATGGCCTCCTCCAGCCTGTAGTCCTGCGAGGCCTTCAGGAAAGCAGTGACCTGTAGGGGGCTAAAGCGACACAGCAGCCCCAGGTGGAGCTCATGCAGCTCAGGGCTGAGTCTCAGGACAGCCTGGGGATTCGGGCCTTCCCTGGGGAAGAGAGCGGAGTTACACACTACTGGAAATATACACCACCAGCACACACACACACACACACACACACACACACACCATCACCACACACAGACACACACACACACACCACCAGCACACACACACACACACACACCATCACCACACACAGACACACACACACACACCACCAGCACACACACACACACACACACACACACACACACACACACACACACACACACACACCATCACCACACACAGACACGCACACACACACACACACACACTGTACTGATGTATACATACAGTATACGCTCATAAATATAAAGCTGGACTGTGACACTGCAAGGCCGACGCCGTAAGAGCAGGGGCTGATGGGAGCAGAATATTAAAAATGCTCTTCCACTCCCACAGGTGTCTGACCCTACCCCCGCAACACAGAGCCCAAACCAGCAGCACAGGCTAACTCTCCAGCACAGAGCCCAAACCCACAGCACAGGCTAACTCTCCAACACAGAGCCCAAACCCGCAACACAGCCTCACTCTCCAACACAGAGCCCAAACCCACAGCACAGCCTCACTCTCCAACACAGAGCCCAAACCCGCAGCAGGAACTGGGAGAGGAGCCAGCTTTATCCCAGCTGAGATAAGGCATCCCCTCCCTCAGCAGCATTAGCTGTGAGGGTGACAGGGGTATAACCCTAAAACGCTGTGTCCCCAGCGGCCAGGGGCAGGTGCCGGCAAGGCTGACAGCACAGCGGAGGCACAGATACATCACCTCACCTGCACAGGTGTTTCAGTGTCACAGAGCCATGCCATCCTGACATGGCACATGGCACATCACTCTAACCTGACACAAATTCAGACCTGCTTGTATACTATCTACATCAACTTACATGTGTCAAATTGTGTATTTATGAACATAAAAATATACCAGTATTAAATATTTTACAACCAACCAAATGCAACAATGTAAATATAAAATTCACAATCAGAGCTCAAGACATCGATGATGCAGGTCAGCATAATGGCCTTTTATAGGTGCTCTTACATATGACGCTTGTTGGCCGGGGAGAGCAGCATCTGAGCCTGTGAAACAGACTGTAAGCTCACGCAGCGGGACTTTCCCTGATTCCGTTTCTGGTCCGCACCCATGTCCCACACGGCACCGCCCCTCAGACTCATGGGTACAGAGCTGATAAATGCTTTTTATTATGCAAGCACATGTTCCATGCTGCTTTTGGCATGATGTCTCCGCTACATTAACACATTCCACTGCCAACTAGAAATGTGAGAATGAAGTCATGAAGGTTCAGAGCTTTGTTCAAAATCCTTATGGAATCAGCAAACGGGAGAATCTGATCTGCATTATAGCACCAACAGACAGCTCAGGCAAATCACACGCAACACGCAGACAGCACACGCAAATCACACGCAACACACAGACAGCACACGCAAATCACACGCAACACGCAGACAGCACACACAAATCACACGCAACACACAGACAGCACACGCAAATCACACGCAACACGCAGACAGCACACGCAAATCACACGCAACACACAGACAGCACACGCAAATCACACACAACACGCAGACAGCACACGCAAATCACACGCAACACACAGACAGCTCAGGCAAATCACACGCAACACGCAGACAGCACACACAAATCACACGCAACACACAGACAGCTCAGGCAAATCACACGCAACACGCAGACAGCACACGCAAGCATATATGTATACATGAGTACTGTGTATGTGTGTGTGAGCATGTATGTGTGTGTGAGTCTATATGTATGTGTGTGTGTGAGTGTGTATATATACGTGTGTGTGTGAGTGTATATGCGTGTGTGTGTCTGTGTGTGTGTGAATGTGTATATGCGTGTGTGTGTGTGTGTGTGTGAGAGTGTGAGTGTGTGTGTGAGTGTGTGTGTGTGTATGCGTGTGTGTGTGTGTGTGAGTGTATGTACAGTGGCAGTAGTAACTGCAGATTTCTCTGCATTGGCTCTGGCAGTGAGAGATCATTGGGGGCTCGGGGGAGCTGCTCGTGTGTCGCGGGAGCTAACATTGTGTGTCGCGGGAGCTAACATCGCGTGTCGCGGGAGCTAACATTGTGTGTCGCGGGAGCTAACATCGCGTGTCGCGGGAGCTAACATTGTGTGTCGCGGGGCTAACATTGTGTGTCGCGGGGCTAACATCGCGTGTCGCGGGAGCTAACATTGTGTGTCGCGGGAGCTAACATTGTGTGTCGCGGGGCTAACATCGCGTGTCGCGGGGCTAACATCGCGTGTCGCGAGGCTAACATCACGTAAGAGGAAAGAAAGGAAGGAAAGAGCACAGCGCGGAGCGGCCATCAGACGCGCGCACGCCGTGTGAAGACCAGCTCTCTCCCTGCACCACGGCTCCTCATACAGACACTCTGCTGCCCCTGGTGCAGAGACACCAGCAAGGCTGCAGCACGAACTGACACTGAGAATACCGCACCTCCATCCCACCGCTCACTGCCAGAATAAGTGTGTGTGTGAGGGAGTGAGTGAGTGAGAGAGGGAGGGAATGAGAGAGGGAGTGAGTGAGTGAGGGAGAGAGGGAGAGAGTGAGTGAGGGAGAGAGGGAGAGAGTGAGTGAGGGAGAGAGGGAGAGAGTGAGTGAGAGAGGGAGGGAATGAGAGAGGGAGTGAGTGAGTGAGAGAGGGAGTGAGGGAGTGAGAGAGGGAGTGAGGGAGTGAGGGAGAGGGAGAGAGTGAGTGAGGGAGAGAGGGAGTGAGAGAGGAAGTGAGAGGGAGTGAGTGAGAGAGGGAGTGAGTGAGTGAGAGAGGGAATGAGAGAGGGAGTGAGTGAGAGAGGGAGTGAGTGAGTGAGAGAGGGAATGAGAGAGGGAGTGAGTGAGTGAGTGAGTGAGGGGGGGAGTGAATGAGGGAGAGAGTGAGTGAGAGGAAGTGAGGGAGTGAGGGAGAGGGAGAGAGGGAGGGAGTGAGGGAGTGAGAGAGGGAGTGAGGGAGTGAGGGAGAGGGAGAGAGTGAGTGAGGGAGTGAGGGAGGGAGGGAATGAGAGAGGGAGTGAGGGAGTGAGAGAGGGAGTGAGGGAGTGAGGGAGAGGGAGAGAGTGAGTGAGGGAGAGAGTGAGTGAGAGAGGAAGTGAGTGAGTGAGGGAGAGAGGGAGAGAGGGAGTGAGTGAGGGAGTGAGAGAGGGGGGGAGTGAGGACAGTGTACTGATACAGTAAGTTTTCACTCAACACTAGTTCAACATTACAGAATCCACACAATCAATACATTTATTCATTTAGTGGCAGAGGTTTCTGGGGCAGTATTCCTACCTAGGGTCCAGAAGACATTTCAGAAACTGGAACACCATATAGTCATCCTAGAGAGACAAGAACCAGAGAAATATTACCCTCTGCTCTCATTACCATGACTCCTCACCTTTAAATAAGCCGTCAGCTGTCAGCTGTCCTTCAGTGAGTGAAATCATTGATTAAACATGAGTGAAATACAACAGGTCCTGTTATTGGTGCACACAGTCACATTTAATGAGAACATCCATACCCCCCCCCCTTTGAAAACACTGTCAGTCTGCACTGATAGTCACAGTGACCCCCCTCACCCCCTTTAAAAACACTGTCAGTCTGCACTGATACAGTCACAGTGACCCCCCCAACCCCCTTTAAAAACACTGTCAGTCTGCACTGATACAGTCACAGTGAACCCAGCGACCTTTAAAAGGCAGAAATTGCACAAAACAATGAATAAAAATTAAGCTACAAACTCATCTTTTATCTTTTCATGGGTGACCTAGAAGCAGACCTTTAAAACCACAATCCCACAATTCCCTGCTGACCGTCTGAGGACTAACTGGGCTTTTCAATTAGTGCCTATCTGACAATGTAATAACAATAACACAAAACCAATCACACACTGGCCTGTAGATAACTGCTAATCCTTTTAAAGATACCGCTTCTTTTAGCCTTTTTCAGGCTTTTCCCAGACAGCTATCAACCGAGCCCTTTGCTAAGGTACCATGCAGTTAATTAATGACAGATGTGGAGGTGGCTTCACTGACTGGACAGTTAACCTCATCCAGTGTCTGCATTCTTAGCATTAGTTTTAAAGTATTTCAAATTAAATATTTCCTATGAAATGTATTATAAACCCAGCTATTGTTTTAGCATTTATGGTTTCTGACAGAATACATTAGAACCCCAATCTCAACAACACAGTGCTTCTTACACAACCCAGTGACTGAATGTATGACAGACCTGCCTAAAAATTAAGCAAAAAAAGCATTTTCATAAAATACTTAACTAAGTGTTGCAACTTCTAATGTCTGACTCAATTAACTATTCTTAAAACACTTCATTAAATGAATAAATCAGTAGCCTTAAGGATAAGGGTGAAGAGGTTTGAGTGGAGCCCTGTTTCAGGGTCACGGGACATGGATGCAGAGATGTCGTGCTCCACATTTTCAAATGCAAAACCTCACTAAGAAAGTGGTGCAAATTTCACCTCCGATAAAACAGGTCTTCAAAAGGCAGACAAGCTCTTGTAGGATGTGTCTCTCACAGGGAGCGCTGGGATAGGACAGTGAGGGGCACGGAGCGCTGGGATTGGACAGTGAGGGGCACGGAGCGCTGGGATTGGACAGTGAGGGGCACGGAGCGCTGGGATTGGACAGTGAGGGGCACGGAGTGCTGGGATTGGACAGTGAGGGGCACGGAGCGCTGGGATTGGACAGTGAGGGGCACGGAGCGCTGGGATAGGACAGTGAGGGGCACGGAGCGCTGGGATTGGACGGAGGGTGTTGAGAGGGTGTTGATTTGGCCTTCTGCGTGCAGGTCAGAGGGCGAGGGGGCCAGCTTACCTCCAGCCTGTCGATGATGGACCGCACCTCCTCTGAAAAGTGCAGGGACACCAGGTCGGCCGCTTTGGAGGGACTGATGGCCACCAGCTCCTGTGACAGAACCAACAGATGCCCTGCTGTCAAATTTACAGCGGAGTGTTTCAGCTGCCTCCTTTTAAACCGCCCCCATCCCAAAAATACAGCGTTCCTCCATTCTTCTCCAGCTGGCCACCAAACCCCCGCACTTCTGATGTTCACTCTCAGTTCGGGTTGTTTAAATCGTGCTGCACTGCATGGCTGTACAGGCAGGCCTACCCACTGCTCTCTGTCAGATGGGGTAACAGACTTCAGTAACACTGACTGTTACAGCCAGACTGCCACAGCAGTAAACTGCTGCTGCTGTTGCTATAGGCAACAGCTTGACTGACACTGCACTTTGTATAGATCCTTTCTAATGCTGGTGTTACACAGTACAGTAGACAACAGAAAATCATTTACTACAAGGTTAGATCTATTACTTTCACTTCTTATATACTAATGTACCTATACAGTATCCAGCAAAGAGAGGAATATTATGACCTTCAAACACCCCCAAAAGCACTGAGTTGAACTCTACAGCACCCCCACCTCGGCCACCCCCCCCTCACATATGACAGCCCCTGTTATCAGTACACTCATCCAGGCCACAAACGCTGCGTCACCGTCATGTGCTGCAGTGCCCGGTCCCACACAGACTGCTTCTCTTCATGGCTGTATCCCGGGATGGACAGGATGTTGTGCACGTAATTAAATATCTCCTCCTAGTTGACCAGACAGACAAGAGACACACCATTCATTCAATGCAGACACAGATTGCAGCCACAGTCTGCATGGTTATGTTCTCAGCTCACCTTTCTGAGAGGGTCCTTCAGGTAGCAGTATATGATTTTGTCATACAGGTGCTTCTTCTCGTACATGAACTCACAGATCTGGTAACTGACACAGAGATGAGATTAAATACTATCTATGAAATAAAACAAACATGCAAAAATGAGCACTGTTGCTTCACATATAATTTATAAAATTCAGAAACGGTGTGCGGTGGTTCCGCCGAGCTTCAGAAAACACTGCTCCTGCTTGTTAATGAGCTGTGTGTGCAGCAGGGCGGTGAGGGGATACAGAGACAGAGATGTGATCAGATATGAGTCAGAAATGAGGAAGACAGACGCAGGCAGGGCTGCAGTGAGCGTCACCTTTATTAAGGCTTCATTCTCAATATTAACTTCAACTCAAAGCCAGCGTTTCCAGGCCTGCCCCCCATCAGGCCACTGAATGAATAAATTGCACCAAAACTGCAGCTTGTATGTGTAATCGGCCACTTAGACTGGAAGAGCAGACTGCCGCTCCACTCTCCTTAAAGACGAAGACTTCAGAGGTACAGCATTTTTAAACTTCTCTGCTGTGGCCCTGAGGAGACGGATGCATTCCGACCACACACACGACTCAGGGTGACTGGTGATGATAAATATTTTCACAGGAGTATGAGAAAGAACACGTGTACTGGCTGACGGACGCATGGGAATGTGCCCTACCCTGAGCAGAGTGTGTGGGAGAGCTTGCTGGGGGACTCGTGCGGCTTACTTCAGAGACAGCAGGAGTATATACAACAGCAACGTCAGGAATGATTAAGCATCAGTGTAAGTACTCACAACTCGGCCTTCTCAGCGAGATACAGGAGGCGGCTCTCATCGAACTGCACCACCCCCCCCACCTGCAGCAGCTCCAGCAGCACCTGCGAGCCACAGAGAGGTCGAACGCATGTGACATCACGCCATCACCACATGATCTGGTGTTATCAATCAGAGGCTCCTGCTTGCTTTAAGCAAACTGTTCAATGATGTG
>NC_050596.1:34460986-34480986 GCF_013368585.1 Megalops cyprinoides | reverse complement strand
AAAGACAGCAAAGACCCAAAGACAGCAAAGACCCAAAGACCCAAAGACAGCAAAGACCCAAAGACCCAAAGACCCAAAGACAGCAAAGACCCAAAGACAGCCCAAAATCTCTTTCTGAGGAGCATCTCTTCCCCATCTCTCTCTCTCTTTCCCATCTCTCTCTCTCCCTCTCTCCCCCTCTCTTTCCCAGCTCTCCCAGTTCCTCTGACCGACACAGAGAAGGTGTACACATCGATCCCTGTCTGTGTGCTGGTACAGGGTGTTTTTCTTACTCTACAGCACTGAACGCTGAAGCTTCAAACCAAACAGAATCCTTAAAAAGAAAGGTGCAAAGTAAGAATAACAGGCAAGATAAGCCAATATACATATGAGGATCTACAGAAGGAGAAAACAGGACAACAAGAAGCTGGGTAAGTCTTTCTGAAATACCCCGCTGCTCCTTACAAGCCAAACTATTTTCTGTCATCCAACACTGTGCAACGGAAGGCCTGACAGCCATCAGAACAGCAGAACTCACGGCTGCATTCTTTTAGAGCTGGGAATTCAAACAGTCAGTCACTGCTGCCTTCATTTCTGCACTGACAAGGACATTCATAAAACACTTCCAGAGAAATATGGGCCGCTTGGATTGTTAAAATATGAAAGTTAAAATAATAGTGGAAACACAATTCTCATTATCATCCACACTTTGAACGATCTTTTAAAACTTCGTTAGCATGAATTTGCTTCGGTTTTCTGTATGTCCCTTACACTGTACTTTAATATAGTTATGTATATAAATAATGAAATGATAAGTGGAAATGAAATGATTCATGGTAAACATACTACTACCCACTATATATAATATAATTGATGAAGTGAACCAAAAAATTACCTGGTTTTTGACTAAAGGAACAAGGTCTTCTGGGATATCCCCCAGGGGGTAGGCTCTTCCAGCCAAAGAACAGCTGATGGAAAAAATGCAAGTATGAGTTACAGAGAGAGTGTGTGTGTGTGTGTGTGTGTGTGTGTGTGTGTGTGTGTGTGTGTGTGTGTGTGTGTGTGTGTGTGTGAGAGAGAGAGAGAGAGAGAGAGAGAGTCTGTGTGTGTGTGTGTGTGTGTGTGTGTGTGTGTGTGTGTGTGTGTGTGAGAGAGAGAGAGAGAGAGAGAGAGAGAGAGAGAGAGAGAGAGAGAGAGTGTGTGTGAGTTTTCATGAGAAAAAGTTTTAATAGCCTGACTATCTTCAGTGCTCTCAACCTCCCACATATAGACTAAATACTGTGCTATTCAATGTCCGGGATCATTATTTAACCATGACAGTCAAATCACAGAAAATCGTTGTACTACAGTAGAAAGTAGTGACCACTTTTCATTTCTCAAGTAATGAAGTTCAGAAAGCTCTGTCTGGAGCTGGAGTGCGAAAGCTAGCTCAGCAGACCAAATGTGGAGCAGGATCTTACCTTATGTACACCAGCAGCTTGTTGCCCATGACGACCTGCTCGTCTGTAAAGGAAGAAGCAAGCAGCATGTTACGTGTGATTGGTTTATCCACAGCTCTCTTCCCTGTGATAGGCTGTTCAGGACACAGGCCCTACCTGTCAGAGACTTCCCCTCCCGCAACGGTGGCCCAATCACCTGGAACAATTTCTGAAACAGAAAAACAAAGTTAGGATTTGATTTTACTGCCAAATGTTGAAGATTTCTGCATGTCCTTCCAGAATAAGAGACCCTTTCTGCTGGGACTTCCTAAGGGGAGAGTAAGGAAACCCCTCAGAGCCGCACCTCGGTTCACAGGCAGCTTTACAGTGCTTGCAAATGAAGTGAAAGCTCAGCTCAGGGGAGAGCTCATCTCAGGGGAGAGCTCATCTCAGGGGAGAGCTCACCTGATACCTGTGTTCTGGAGACAGCAGGGAGGAACGGAAAGCTTGCATTAAACCTCCACCTCCACACTCTGATCTACAAACCAAAAACACCCACATCTCCACTGGAGCTTCCTGCTCAGACTATTCATGAACCCCAGCCTGTGAGACACTAATCTCCTGTCTCTGACTGGATTCATTCTCTCACTGATGATTGGGCATGTCTCTGACTGGCCCTGCTCCCTGCTCCCTGCGCCCTGCGCCCTGCGCCCTGCGCCCTGCGCCCTGCGCCCTGCGCCCTGCGCCCTGCGCCCTGCGCCCTGCGCCCTGCACTCTACACTCTACACTCTACACTCTACACTCTACACTCTACACTCTACACTCTACACTCTACACTCTACACTCTACACTCTACACTCTACACTCTACACTCTACACTCTACACTCTACACCCTGCACTCTACACCCTGCACCCTGCACCCTGCACCCTGCACCCTGCACCCTGCACCCTGCACCCTGCACCCCGCAGCCCCTGCATACATTCAGAACCTGCATGTTCATGCTTTCCTCCCTCTGGCTGCTCCTGGGACTCCACTCACGCTGCTCCTCTACTGCTCCTCCACACGCCTCTCCCTCCACGGCCTCCTCTTTTCCCCACTGTGATTATCAGCCCAGTGCTGCCACTGACCTGCACAGCCTTCTGCGCATCTCCGGCTGCTTACACGGGTCCAGTCAGGGGAAGAATCCCTCAGAACCAAAACCGGCCAGCAGGGGCTCACAGCCCACAGCCCCCAACACAGCTAAAGCCCTGAGCCATCAGCATGACAATCCAAAGTGCTGTCCCAGAGGCAGCTGCCTACCTCCATGGGGCTGGTGTAGGGTTAGGGGTGCCTACCTCCATGGGGCTGGTGTAGGGTTAGGGGTTAGGGGTTAGGGGTGCCTACCTCCATGGGGCTGGTGTAGGGTTAGGGGTTAGGGGTTAGGGGTGCCTACCTCCATGGGGCTGGTGTAGGGTTAGGGGTTAGGGGTTAGGGGTGCCTACCTCCATGGGGCTGATGTAGTCATTCATGCCGCTGTTGAAGACATAGATCATGGCGTCATACAGCTGGTTCTCCCAACACATCTGTACCACCTAGAAAGCACAGAGTTTTAATGCAGAGTTTCCTCTCTTTTGTGGTTTTTTTATGGCTTGAAAGTTGAATATAAAAGTATTTTGTTAATAGATTGCATTTCCATTATTGTCATTACTGCCACTGTAGCTAAGAGCCAGAAGGATGCTCTATTCCACATGTCTGAATAAAATATTTAAAAAAGGACAACTACTGACCACATTCCATGGCTGTTTCATTTCTTCATTTAACACGTCTTTAAATAAACCATGCTTATATATCGATTGCCTTTCCCTTTTTTACAGCTGAAAAAACATTTCCATTTCCCCACTTTGAAGTTGACAATGGTCCTGCAGAATTTCGTAAAGCGATCGAGATAGCCTACCTGGTTATCACACTGTCTGCTCATTCGACTCTCAGACACAACCCCAAAGTTCATCTGAATGTAATATCATGTTTTAAATGTACACCCAGCCTGTGATCTATCCACTCCTGGTAAGTCCCTAACATCCAAACAGACGCATATGTAAAAAGATGCAAAAATCTGGAAGATCTAGTCTGACTAATGTCCCACGCTGCTGCCCTTAACAGCATGTTTCTGGCAAGGCAGCCAGGAGAACAGCACTGTCCCCTCAGACACAGACAGACCTGTGAAAAGCACAGCTCCATTCAGCACTGTTGCCTCTCCAGGCAAACCATCACAGGTGCTGCCAACAGCTGAGCCCCTGGTGAAACTGCTGGAGAGCTGGCCTGCTCTTTACCATTCACACATAGGAATGCCATGGAAAGGCTTCAGGTTTATATGATAATGACATGACAGACAGATTTGCAAAACTCTGCCATGTGAGTTGGCTGAGAAGTTTGTGATATTCCAGAAGAAGCCAGCACCTGCTGGATGTCCAGGCTGGTGATGTCCATGTGCACGAGGCAGTTCTCCACACTCTCCATCATTCCGTTGTCCTGGAAGTGTCCCAGCAGGTCGCGCATGACGGGCGCGGTCAGGCAGCCCAGACGCTCGCTCAGGATGTACGGCTCCAGGCTCTGAAGGAAGACGCCACGCGCCACCGAATTCTCCGTCAGGCGACTGTAGATCTGACTGAATAGCAAGTCCCTGTGTGACAGCATAACAAAACACTCAAATATATACACTGCCCGCAGCCTGAATACAGCTGCAACACATTTCATACAAAGAAACACTTTCTTTACATGGAAGAAAAAGATATCTATGCTGACTATTGTAAAGTGTTCTCACAGAAGGCACTACTAGGCTTACAGCTGCAGTGAGAAACTGCCTGAGGCCTTTCTGCTTTGGTAACTGTACACCATGTGAACTGCAGGGACAGAAACCAGGCTATTTACACAAATACAGAACTGGGTTAAACAACGTGTTGCACCAGGACGCTACACTGTGAGGTTAATGGAAAACATGAGGGGCCGCTGTGGCCGAATCACCCTCACTGGAGTGGCTAAACAGCACAGTCTCCTGCATCTGCTTAGCATGCAGCTGGAAGGAGAAGCGGAGCAGAGAGAGTCTCAGGTCTCTGAGTGAGGAGCAGGTGCAGTACGGAACAGAGGAGATGCCGTCAGAGCAAATAATGGCATTTCATTCCCACGAGGCCCTGCACTGCAAGTTCTGCACTCTCTGGAGCCCCTCCAGATCACTGCTGTGCAGCAGCAGCCTTAAAGGTGCAACACACACTGCAGGCAGCGTGTGCAAATAAAGAAATGAATACAGAGGAAAAGGAACAAAAAGGACATGAAAACTAGGATCAACGACTATATACATACATACACACACGCACACACTCTCTCACACACACACACACACACACACACACACTCTCTCTCTCACACACACAGCCAGCATCACACAAACCTTCCTTGTTTAAAAAGGTGAATCAATCGTGTTCTTTTTTCTCTATGCTTCCCTTGTTAGTTCGATATCTGAGGTGCATGGTGTTGTAGCAGTGCTGTTTGTCTCCCTTTCTCTCTGCTGCGCACGCTGTCTGCCTGCACATTACAAACGCTGCCCTCCCCGCGGCACTGGCGCCTCTCAGGGTCCCAGCTCCTCCACAGGCACACAGCTTGCTTCTGTGCTCTCAGAGCCTGCTGTACTGCCAATCACCCACCACAGACACATACACCGCAAACCCAACACAGGAAAACCCAGGAACTGCGTTGTCTTTGGGGAGTAAATTTATCTGGAACTCAAGAGAAGAGCGCTTTTATCTGCTAAAATGCACCCTGTTAGAAACTCATTCACGCACAAAGACTGACTCAGAAAGGCTTTCCATTCAGCCTTCTTGGGACTGCTTTGCTACTGATCTCAGATCTGCTGTAGCCACATGGGGGGTGGGGGTAATGAGAATCTCAATCCAGAGAGAGTCACTCAGGCCATAATTATGCAAAAGACAGAAAGACACACATACATATACACACATCCATGTGTATGTATCTTTATATATACTGTTGTACCCATCATTATTATTTCATACTGCTGAACACACCTAAAGGACTAAACACCCACTTTCCGATAAGCCATCCGAGACTGCAGCCCTTTGCAGCTGAAATGGGCCAACTCTCCCACTCTCCCACTCTCTCACCATCCCACTCCCTCACTCTCCCTCCCTCTCTCTCCCACTCTCCCACTCTCCCACTATCCCACTATCCCACTCTCCCACCATCCCACTCTCCCACTCTCCCTCTCCCACTCTCCCTCTCCCACTCTCCCTCTCCCACTCTCTCACCATCCCACTCTCCCACTATCCCACTCTCTCACTATCCCACTCTCCCACTCCCCCACTCTCTCTCTCCCACTCTCTCTCTCTCCCACTCTCTCTCTCCCACTCTCTCTCTCTCCCACTCTCCCACTCTCTCCCACTCTCCCACTCTCCCACCATCCCACTCTCTCACTCTCCCACTCTCCCACCATCCCACTCTCCCTCTCCCACTCTCTCACCATCCCACTCTCCCACTCTCTCCCACTCCCCCACTCTCTCTCTCTCCCACTCCCCCACTCTCTCTCTCTCCCACTCTCCCACCATCCCACCATCCCACTCTCCCACTCTCTCCCACTCTCCCACTCTCCTACTCTCTCCCACTCTCCCACCATCCCACTATCCCACTCTCCCACTCTCCCACTCTCCCACTCTCCCACCATCCCACTCTCCCACTCTCCCTCTCCCACTCTCCCTCTCCCACTCTCTCACCATCCCACTCTCCCACTATCCCACTCTCCCACTATCCCACTCTCCCACTCCCCCACTCTCTCTCTCTCCCACTCTCTCTCTCTCCCACTCTCTCTCTCCCACTCTCTCTCTCTCCCACTCTCCCACTCTCTCCCACTCTCCCACTCTCCCACCATCCCACTCTCTCACTCTCCCACTCTCCCACCATCCCACTCTCCCTCTCCCACTCTCTCACTCTCTCACTCTCCCACTCTCTCTCTCTCCCACTCTCCCACTCTCTCCCACTCTCCCACCATCCCACTCTCTCACTCTCCCACTCTCCCACCATCCCACTCTCCCTCTCCCACTCTCTCACCATCCCTCTCTCCCTCTCTCCCACTCCCCCACTCTCTCTCTCTCCCACTCCCCCACTCTCTCTCTCTCCCACTCTCCCACCATCCCACCATCCCACCATCCCACTCTCCCACTCTCCCACTCTCTCCCACTCTCCCACTCTCCTACTCTCCTACTCTCTCCCACTCTCCCACCATCCCACTCTCCCACTCTCTCACTCTCTCACTCTCTCACTCTCTCTCACTCTCCCACTCTCTCTCACTCTCCCACTCTCTCCCACTCTCCCACTCTCTCCCACTCTCTCCCACTCTCCCACTCTCCCACTCTCTCACTCTCCCACTCTCCCACTCTCTCACTCTCTCACTCTCGAAACTCAGTGCCACTGGCTGCTTCTTGTCTGTTAGCCTGTGTGTCTCCAGCACAAAGCTGCTGCCCTCTCCTCCGTATGCTGCTCCTCTGCCTTACGCAGCAGGGAGCTGCTCCTCACTTACACTGCCAGTTTCCTTAGCTACGTATCGACAGCTAGCTAAATTCCCCACTTCATGGGCAATCAAACATTAGTAATCTCTCCTTTCAAGTACACACAGTAAAATATTTATGCAGAATAAAATACCAAAAGATGAAAGCACACACCCTAACCAAAAAACCCTGCACTGACAGGACCACAAAGAAGCTGATGCAAGTTTGCTGAACAGTTTGTAGCACCATATAGGGCAGCACTTGATTTTAGTCACGCTGTGTTCTAAAATACTGCAGTGATCTCTGTGAGCTTTGAGCTGCAGGGTGCGCAACTTACTTTTATTCTGTAAAGTATTCCTGCTTCAGTTAGCTAACATTAGCTAGCTTGTGCCTGTCATACAGCCAGAGAATGTGGGAACAGCAGTGAGCTCAAAGTGTACAGCAGAGTGTGTTACAGCAGCAGAGTGTGTTACAGAAGCAGGGTGTGTTACAGCTGCAGGGTGTGTTACAGCAGCAGGGTGTGTTAAAGAAGCAGGGTGTGTTACAGTTGCAGGGTGTGTTAAAGAAGCAGGGTATGTTACAGAAGCAGAGTGTGTTACAGCAGGAGGGTGTGTTACAGCATCAGGGTGTGTTACACCGAATGCACATACTTTACTGTGTGGAAAGTGCTGCAATGTTTTCAGATGCAAATGAATAAAAAAAGCTTTAAGATTTAACCAGAGTGGAAAGAGAGAACCAGCCCTGATAGGAGCCCTGATGGCAGAGGCTAAACAGGGACAGCATGACAGCGCAGACACAGGCTGTGTCAGTATGAGCAGAGAGAGGAGTCTGTTTTCCATTCAGCCTGAAGCCGCACGTGAAAGCAGATGTTCGGTCTCCCGCACAGCATAACAAGAGAGACGGCAAGCTGACAAAACCCATCTGCACGCACGCAGACCGGCCCGACAGCTGCTGAGGCGTCAGAGGGATCGGCCTTAACCCCTAACATGCCTCCGTGCACAACGCTCTGTACCCCGGAGCATGCTGGGAGTGGCTGAGAGCAGCTCTGGCTCAGGAAGGGGCTGATTAGGGAGGCTCGTTATGCAGGGTCACCCACTGCTCTCTCCTGCTGTGCTGTCATTAAAGACCCCTACAGGCCTGCGCACAGCCAGCTCTCATAGGTAAATGCGAAACCTCTGGAACTATATTTTTAAGTGAAAGCTGATTTAAAGGGCTGTGATATCAATTTCAAACAATCATAAAGGTTACCAGCAGAAACTTGTGAGAGCAGAAGGTACCTGGTACCAACCTGACACTTAGAATAGCCTTAATTCCTCCATATTCATGGACACAAACTGGCACCCAGAACCTGCCAGACTAAACGAAATTCTGAGCCTCTTCTAAAAATATATAATATATTACATAGAATTATTTGAATGAAAAGTTCAGGACAGGACACTACTTTAGCATAATGTGACATTTGCCATAAACAACCAGAGTGTCAATGCTGCTCTGATACACACACACACACACACACACACACACACACACACGCACACACAGTGCTGCTCTGATACGCGCACACACACACACATATAAATGTATAAATGCCAGCATATGTACAGTGGGATATCATTTTGATTATTATTAGGCATAACAGAAGCAGAAAGCAGGCCGTGATGGAGGGAGGGCAGAGGGAGGACAGAGGGGCAGTTTGGGACAGTGGGGTCTTCCAGGGATGTGTCCTCCATAATTCCTCTGTGTGTCGGGCTGGGATGAGGCTGTAAAGGCAGAGAGCTCTGCATTTCACTTACGTCCTCTGCAGCAGCAGACAGTAATCCACCATGACAGGAACCATGTCCTGCAGGGCACAGGGGGAGAGGGAGGACATTAGAGATGCACTGCAGGCAGCGTGCAGGCAAAATAACCCTGAAGTGAAGCAGCCAGCTCGCTGTCTGAGGACTAATGACTCCACAAACCCAACTGAACAGAGTCACAAGCTTACAGCATGTATGCAAATTAACCAAGGTTCAGTCATGCCTTTCCACCTCTAAATGTACTGCTCAAACAGCTGTTTGAAAAACATTCATCACGACAGACATGGTACAGCATACAGTTTTTCCATTCAGTACCCAGGACTATCTTCGCTGTTGTCCCCCAAGGGTGGAATAAACACACTTCATCCATTCTGCCGAGTCCCTCACTATCTAGAAACATCTAAAGACACAGCTCTTCCGCTCTCATTTGATCACCTGAGACACTACCACCTTAAGCAATTTCTTATGTGTTAAACTTGGTTTTCCTTAATAATCAGTTTAGTTTTATGGCTTAATTTCATGGTTTTATGCACTTGTATCTCTATCAGCTAGCTTGTACCTGTGTGGCCAACTATTTAAACCTGGTCAAGCAGCACTCCTAATATTGTGACTCCTTGCATGGTTTTTTGCTTGTGTTGTACTCTGCCTCACTTCTAAGTTGCTTTGGATAAAAGCTTGTGCCAAATGAATGAATGTAAAATGTAAATGTGAATATTTTTGAAGATTCCACATTTCCATAAAAGAAGAAACACCTACTTTTAAACCAGGCCTAGGGCATTAAAAGAGCAGCTGATACTGTCTTGATGTCATACAAAGACCCTGAGATATCCACTGAACAGACAGGATTATGGGAGAGCGGCCATGGGCCATGGGGTCTGTGTCTTAGCCAATCAAATCTCTGGTATAGAGGATCTAGCGGACGTCTGGCTGCAGTGACCGGAGGAGCTGGGAGTCACAGTCTCACCTCCATGGCCTCAGCACAGCAGGACCCTGCTGTAAAACAGGCGTTACTGTGGTCACGTTCAGTACGTTCCCTACGTTACATGCTCAGTGATTATATGCTTGGATTGTTCTCTACATCTCCCGGTGTTTCTGAAACTGACTAACCCTTCAGATGTTACGTATGAGGCGTGTTGACTGATTATTCTCACAGCTTGATAACATGTGCAGTAATATGTGCAGACATTCCCCCTGACAGAGAAGTGGCTATGCTACCACTAATGTATCACTGCTAGAGCCTGAAAATTGTCTTCGCGGAGCCTCACACTGACCCGACCCAACCGGAGCGCTGTGCTACCTGAAAGTGCTGTTCCATCACCTGGATCTTCCCCTGTTCAGGACACTTCTTCAAAGAACGGTCTACGTACTGGAACAGAATCTCCACCATCTGAGCACAGTGAATAAAACTCTGAGCACAGTGAATAAAACTGAGCACAGTGAATAAAACTGAGCACAGTGAATAAAACTCTGAGCACACAGTGAATAAAACTCTGAGCACAGTGAATAAAACTGAGCACACAGTGAATAAAACTGAGCACAGTGAATAAAACTCTGAGCACACAGTGAATAAAACTGAGCACAGTGAATAAAACTCTGAGCACAGTGAATAAAACTCTGAGCACAGTGAATAAAACTGAGCACAGTGAATAAAACTCCTCACCTTGTCAGCTACCACTCCCTTCCTCTTTGCAGGGTCTCCATATAACCCTGAAACATCAAAACAGAAGAACACACCTGAAAAACTGCAAAAATAAGCCCTTTTTGCAGGCATCTGTGGGTGTCATTAGACTCACAGGGCAAAATCAAGGCCGCCTGCAATGATTCGCTTAAACACCAAACCACAGGGAAGTCTTCGGTTTGATGAACCAAATGTTGTGTCAGTCATTCTTGCAACACATGCTTGGTGTGCGCTTGGTGTGCGCTTGGTGTGCGTTTGGTGTGCGCTTGGTGTGTGCTTGGTGCTTGGTGTGTGTTTGGTGTGTGTTTGGTGTGTGCTTGGTGTGCGTTTGGTGTGCGCTTGGTGTGTGCTTGGTGTGCGCTTGGTGTGCGCTTGGTGCTTGGTGTGTGTTTGGTGTGTGCTTGGTGTGCGCTTGGTGTGCGCTTGGTGTGTGCTTGGTGCTTGGTGTGCGTTTGGTGTGCGCTTGGTGTGCGTTTGGTGTGCGCTTGGTGTGCGCTTGGTGTGCGCTTGGTGTGTGCTTGGTGTGCGCTTGGTGTGTGCTTGGTGCTTGGTGTGCGTTTGGTGTGCGCTTGGTGTGCGTTTGGTGTGCGCTTGGTGTGCGCTTGGTGTGCGCTTGGTGTGCGCTTGGTGCTTGGTGTGTGTTTGGTGTGTGCTTGGTGTGTGTTTGGTGTGTGTTTGGTGTGCGCTTGGTGTGTGCTTGGTGTGCGCTTGGTGCTTGGTGTGTGTTTGGTGTGTGCTTGGTGTGCGCTTGGTGTGCGCTTGGTGTGCGCTTCGTGTAGGCTTGGTGTAGGCTTGGTGTAGGCTTGGTGTGTGTTTGGGAGAGTCAGCACTCTCCTTGGGTTTCATTCACTTGTTTTTGACTTTTCCAGGAAACATTAAAGATTTAAGTTTTGCAACAGCCAGTTTTAGGTCTCCAGCAAGGTCCAGTCTGAGAGACGCCCTGTCCGCCTGCAGCCGCACACACACTCTGCGCCGCAGCACCAACATGTTCATTCTGAGACAGGAGACAGGACCCAGGAAGCACCTACAGGACCCAGGAAGCGCCTACAGGACCCAGGAAGCGCCTACAGGACCCAGGAAGCGCCTACAGGACCCAGGAAGCACCTACAGGACCCAGGAAGCACCTACAGGACCCAGGAAGCGCCTACAGGACCCAGGAAGCGCCTACAGGACCCAGGAAGCGCCTACAGGACCCAGGAAGCACCTACAGGACCCAGGAAGCGCCTACAGGACCCAGGAAGCACCTACAGGACCCAGGAAGCACCTACAGGTCCCAGGAAGCGCCTACAGGACCCAGGAAGCACCTACCGACCACAGCCTTGGCAGTGCCTTCATGGAAGGACCAGGCCAGAGACAGAGCCTCCACAAACTTCTCCTGCTTCAGCAGGTAATCCACCCTCTGCATGGAGACATGGAGAGCATCACAGCCTGTCCTCACACAGGGCTCACGACAGCAGGAGGTGCCCGAGGGGCAGGAGGGAAGCTCTTACCTCTCGCCAGTTTCTCAGCGTCATCACATGGACCGACTGAAAGGAAACAAAGAAAAACACAGGAATTTTACATATGACTGCTCTCTGCTCTCTCTCACTGTGCACACACACACACACACACACACCATACACCATACAGCATACACCATACACACACACACACACACACACACCATACACCATACACACACACACACACACACACACCATACACCATACACCATACACACACACACACACACACTATACACCATACACACACACACACACACACACACACACACCATACACCATACACCATACACACACACACACACACACCATACACCATACACACACACACACACCATACACCATACACACACACACACACACACACCATAAACCATACACCATACACCATACACCATACACACACACACACACACACACACACACACACACACACCATACACCATACACACACACACACACACACACACACTATACACCATACACACACACGTGCGAACACACACATGCAAACACACACACAACTCTCGTCTGTACCTTTGTTCCCAGGTAGACGATCTGGCCCCCGTAGCTGCAGACAGACTGATAGCAGGCCTTCTCCCCCACCAGCGCCTACGGGACAGGGAGGGAGTCACTCACTGCTGCCTCACTCACTGCTGCCTCACTGCACTGCTGCTGCCTCACTGCACTGCTGCCTCACTCACTGCTGCCTCACTGCACTGCTGCTGCCTCACTGCACTGCTGCTGCCTCACTGCACTGCTGCCTCACTGCACTGCTGCTGCCTCACTCACTGCTGCCTCACTGCACTGCTGCCTCACTCACTGCTGCTGCCTCACTCACTGCTGCCTCACTGCACTGCTGCTGCCTCACTCACTGCTGCCTCACTGCACTGCTGCCTCACTGCACTGCTGCTGCCTCACTGCACTGCTGCTGCCTCACTGCACTGCTGCTGCCTCACTGCACTGCTGCCTCACTCACTGCTGCTGCCTCACTCACTGCTGCTGCCTCACTGCACTGCTGCTGCCTCACTGCACTGCTGCCTCACTCACTGCTGCTGCCTCACTCACTGCTGCCTCACTGCACTGCTGCTGCCTCACTGCACTGCTGCTGCCTCACTGCACTGCTGCTGCCTCACTCACTGCTGCCTCACTCACTGCTGCTGCCTCACTGCACTGCTGCCTCACTGCACTGCTGCTGCCTCACTCACTGCTGCCTCACTGCACTGCTGCCTCACTCACTGCTGCCTCACTGCACTGCTGCTGCCTCACTCACTGCTGCTGCCTCACTGCACTGCTGCTGCCTCACTGCACTGCTGCTGCCTCACTGCACTGCTGCCTCACTCACTGCTGCTGCCTCACTGCACTGCTGCCTCACTCACTGCTGCTGCCTCACTGCACTGCTGCTGCCTCACTGCACTGCTGCCTCACTGCACTGCTGCCTCACTGCACTGCTACAGCCTCACTGCTGCCTCACTGCGATCCAATGATTGAGATGGCCGAGAGGGGCTTTCAGCATAACCCCTGTGTGGAAGGGTGTGGTCTGCACCCACTGCATGTCCCTGTGGAGGTTCCCACTGTGGACGGAGTCCTGCATGACCCATCTCTGACACTCTGACCTTTAACCTTTAACCTTTAGCACAGACTGCACAACTGCAACACCACACAAAACATGAAACCCTGTGAAATCATGTCTGAGAATGTGGGAGGATCTCAGGAATAACGGCATGTAACAGTATAACTGACACACATCAGAGCCGCTGACAGCCAGCGAGGAATAACTGCTGATGAGCTGAGAGGCGGGAGAGACACAGGAGAGACGCTGAGAGAGACGAGCTGAGAGGCGGGAGAGACACAGGAGAGACGCTGAGAGAGACGAGCTGAGAGGCGGGAGAGACACAGGAGAGACGCTGAGAGAGACGAGCTGAGAGGCGGGAGAGACACAGGAGAGACGCTGAGAGAGACGAGCTGAGAGGCGGGAGAGACACAGGAGAGACGCTGAGAGAGACGAGCTGAGAGGCGGGAGAGACACAGGAGAGACGCTGAGAGAGACGAGCTGAGAGGCGGGAGAGACACAGGAGAGACGCTGAGAGAGACGAGCTGAGAGGCGGGAGAGACACAGGAGAGACGCTGAGAGAGACGAGCTGAGAGGCGGGAGAGACACAGGAGAGACGCTGAGAGAGACGAGCTGAGAGGCGGGAGAGACACAGGAGACGCTGAGAGAGACGAGCTGAGAGGCGGGAGAGACACAGGAGAGACGCTGAGAGAGACGAGCTGAGAGGCGGGAGAGACACAGGAGAGACGCTGAGAGAGACGAGCTGAGAGGCGGGAGAGACACAGGAGAGACGCTGAGAGAGACGAGCTGAGAGGCGGGAGAGACACAGGAGACGCTGAGAGAGACGAGCTGAGAGGCGGGAGAGACACAGGAGAGATGCTGAGAGAGACGAGCTGAGAGGCGGGAGAGACACAGGAGAGACGCTGAGAGAGACGAGCTGAGAGGCGGGAGAGACACAGGAGAGACGCTGAGAGAGACGAGCTGAGAGGCGGGAGAGACACAGGAGACGCTGAGAGAGACGAGCTGAGAGGCGGGAGAGACACAGGAGAGATGCTGAGAGAGACGAGCTGAGAGGCGGGAGAGACACAGGAGAGACGCTGAGAAAGACGAGCTGAGAGGCGGGAGAGACACAGGAGACGCTGAGAGAGACGAGCTGAGAGGCGGGAGAGACACAGGAGAGACGCTGAGAGAGATGAGCTGAGAGGCGGGAGAGACACAGGAGACGCTGAGAAAGACGAGCTGAGAGGCGGGAGAGACACAGGAGAGACGCTGAGAGATACGGGCTGAGAGGCAGGAGATACGAGCTGAGAGGCGGGGGAGGCATGCCGGCAGGGACTCTCACCAGGGCCTGGCTGACGTTGCCCCCAGTGGCCAGAGACTTGAAGTGACTGCTGTTGTAGACTAGCTGCACCTCCGCCATGTCCAGCGTCTCCAGCGTCTCGTGGCTGGGCCTGTCCACAACGTGCAGCTTCTCCAGGCTGTCCATCAGAACCAGGGTCCGCGAGTTGATCCACTGAGACAGAGAGCAGCGTGTGAGATACTGCAGTAGCTACAGCAGGAGTGTGGGGGGGGAGCACTCCAGGCAAAGCGAAGTGAGTGCGGCAGGAAGCTCACGGTCAGGCTGATGAGGTCACAGCTCAGCTGCAGCTGGCGCTGTTTGATGACGTGGATGGTTCCTGACTCCTCCTTCTTCACCTGAAGACACACAGAACACCCACACAGGGCCACAACGATGTGGGACGTGAGATTACAAACTTAATAAGATTTGCTAAAATGTAATATTATATACGGATAATATGACTACATAGTGTAAGATTCAAAAATGAAAATGTTTTCTAGCATGTATAAATTTATCACTTTTCATTATGCTAGTATTCCAGCCATTACAGGAGGCTTTATTGCGGGTTGCAACTGAGTTTAGGGTCAGAGCATTCTGGGAGATGTAGTTTTGCTTTGTTGTGTGCTCTGTAAGTTGCTCTGAATATGAGAAATGGTGTACCAGCAGGAAGTGGACGGTGTCCCCTCTGCAGAACGCCAGCATCGGATTCACCATCTTCTGCACCAGCACAAACTGCCAGGCCAGCTGGGGAACGCTGGCTGGATCCGTCTGCACCACAGATCACAGCGGCATACAGATCAGTACCGTACAACACCACACCACACCACACAAAAGCACACAACACCACACCGTACAACACAACACCACCCCACACAACACCACACCGTACAACACCACACCACCCCACACAACACAACACCGCACCGTACAACACAACACCACACCACACAAAAGCACACCGTACAACACCACACCACCCCACACAACACAACACCACACCGTACAACACCACACTGTACAACACCACACCGTACAACACCACACTGTACAACACCACACCGTACAACACCACACTGTACAACACAACACCACCCCACACAACACAACACCACACTGTACAACACAACACCACCCCACACAACACCACACCACACAAAAGCACACAACACCACACCGTACAACACAAAACCACACCACACAAAAGCACACAACACCACACTGTACAACACAAAACCACACCACACAAAAGCACACAACACCACACCGTACAACACAAAACCACACCACACAAAAGCACACAACACCACACCGTACAACACAACACCACCCCACACAAAAGCACACAACACCACACTGTACAACACCACACAATGCCACACAACACCACACAAAAGCACACAACACCACACCACCGACACTGCCCAACACTAAACAGCACCGCACACAGCACAGAGCTCACTGCCCAACACTAAACAGCACCACACACAGCACAGAGCTCACTGCCCAACACTAAACAGCACCACACACAGCACACAGCACAGAGCTCTCTGCCCAACACTAAACAGCACCGCACACAGCACAGAGCTCACTGCCCAACACTAAACAGCACCGCACACAGCACAGAGCTCACTGCCCAACACTAAACAGCACCGCACACAGCACACAGCACAGAGCTCTCTGCCCAACACTAAACAGCACCGCACACAGCACAGAGCTCACTGCCCAACACTAAACAGCACCGCACACAGCACAGAGCTCACTGCCCAACACTAAACAGCACCGCACACAGCACACAGCACAGAGCTCACTGCCCAACACTAAACAGCACCGCACACAGCACAGAGCTCACTGCCCAACACTAAACAGCACCACACACAGCACAGAGCTCACTGCCCAACACTAAACAGCACCGCACACAGCACACAGCACAGAGCTCACTGCCCAACACTAAACAGCACCGCACACAGCACAGAGCTCACTGCCCAACACTAAACAGCACCACACACAGCACAGAGCTCACTGCCCAACACTAAACAGCACCACACACAGCACACAGCACAGAGCTCTCTGCCCAACACTAAACAGCACCGCACACAGCACAGAGCTCTCTGCCCAACACTAAACAGCACCGCACACAAGAGGTTTTCTGCTAAACTCCACAAGTGCAAGTGATTCTGCTCTTCATATAAGCTTCTGTTTAACATTTGTAAATGAGGACAGCCTATTAGCATTGGCAAATTTGATTAAACTAATTGCTTCTGTAATTGTGAGCTAAAGTGTCATCTGAAATAATCGTGTTTTGAATGTCAGGCTGTGGACATTCAGACTCCTGCGAGTACATACCTTTCCATAAGGAAACGTCATCCACACTTTGAGGGACGGTTTCAATCCAATCACTAAAATCTGAAAGACAAAATCAGTGTAAAAGCATAAAACAGTGCTCTGAAATTGACACTGCATAAAGGAACAACCTACCCTTCCAGTCCTTTACCCTAACTATTAATAATTACTTTAATAATTAATCTGAATTAGTCTCTAATTCTAGTAACTTTCCATTTAATTGTATTATTGAGTATGCATTCATTATCAAAGAGCCTCTATGTGTGTTGATGACAGACAGCCCTGACATCACCGCTGACTGGCACAGCTGAGCGCGTAGCTGTGACACCCCATGCTGCATGTGACGCCTTTCAGCTGCAAGGGGCGGGGCTGGGAGGGCGTGGAACAGAGTGACCTCACTGCATTCACGGGCACTTAAATGAGTCAAATGTCTGTCTCTATCTATCAAGCTATACACAGCAGAGTGAAACTGAGGAGCTATGACAACTGGATTACTGTTTGACAGAGAGAGAGAGAGAGAGAGAGAGAGAGAGAGAGAGGGAGAGGGAGAGAGAGAGAGAGAGAGGGAGGAGGGAGGGAGAGAGAGAGAGAGAGAGAGAGAGAGAGAGAGAGGGAGAGGGAGAGGGAGAGAGAGGGAGAGAGAGGGAGAGAGAGGGAGAGGGAGAGGGAGAGGGAGAGGGAGAGGGAGAGAGAGGGAGAGAGAGGGAGAGAGTGAGAGAGAGAGGGAGAGAGAGGGAGAGAGAGGGAGAGGGCGAGAGAGAGAGAGAGATTGAGAGAGAGAGAGAGAGAGAGAGAGGGAGAGGGAGAGAGAGAGAGACAGAGGGAGAGAGAGAGAGACAGAGGGAGAGAGGCAGAGAGAGAGGGAGAGAGAGAGAGAGGGAGAGGGAGAGAGAGAGAGACAGAGGGAGAGAGGCAGAGAGAGAGGGAGAGAGAGAGGGAGACAGTGTGTGTGAGAGAGAGGGGGATGAATGTGTGATTAATGGAGAGGTCTCTGGAGGATCAGCACCTTTGTGAGGGACGCCATGGCCAGCAGAGAGTACTGTGTGATGGGATGGTCCCTCAGCTCTGAGCTGGAGTGCAGCGGCTCCACACAGCACACCTCCCCTTTAGAACCGCTGAACAGACAACGAGACTCACAGGACCTCACTCCCATCACCCTCCTGGGGGGGGGAGAGAGGGGGGGGGGCATTCACACAAACACAGTGCCAGTTCAGTTCCTGAATCCAAGAAAAGTTCAATGAGATGCAGGTTAAAATCACGATTAAGAAGCAGCAAAGAAAAGCAGCAAAGAAGCATCACATCAGCTGTGTTTACCTGAATCTTCAGCAGGAAGCGCTCCCCGACTCCCCAGGTCGCTGTGCTACAGCGCCGTGTGGGGCTGTGTGTGACACAGCAGCGGGAGGGCATTCTCATCGCCTCTGTCCCTCACAGACACGCCTGCACCACCCATCTCACCCACACCTGGCTGATCTACATGAAAATCACTGCATCCTGAGCTTGCTGTCAGCTACCTTGTCCTGGTATGAAAATGTAGTGTCAGCTTGGAATTTAAATCTCTGGCATGACAGAGACGTCAGCTTGGCACTTCTGCAGCCAGCAGCCTCCCAGAGCGGAGAGCACAGGGATACTGCAGCACAGTACTGCCCCCCGCTGCTCACAAGTATTACTGCCATTACCTCTACACATAGTAGAGGTCATATGATGTCAAAAGTCCTGTGACTCCCACAGCAGCGAGAGATGAGTGTGGGTGGGCGGGGTTAGGGAGATTCAGGCAGCACAGCATGCACTGACACGCTGCCAGGCTTGCAGGAGAGCCGTCAGTGTGGGACATGCTCTCCCAAATGCCCCTCTTCAGAGGCTTCTGCCTCGGTCCCCGCATCTCTGCCTCAACCCCTTCCTACATCGGTCACTGAATTAAAAGCCAGAATAGGGAACAGCACTGACCCATGGTCAGGCCAGCTGTGGGGTTGAATCCCAAAGCAATGCTCTTCAACAACACTGCTAGAGCTAATTCAGAATTTCAGTAGAAAGGCAGGCCACAGAAAAGACTAAAAGACACCAATTATCCAACATGGAGATTGAGAGCTCTGCTTACCTGAAAGACAGCTCAAACACTGACCCCCCGCTGTCATTGCAGACAGCCAGAGTCGGGTCGTCTGTGAACTGCAGCACACAGACAGGGAAAAACACAGGCCAAATCAAAACACAGAAACCCACAGTGCCACTTCCAGTGTGAGCTCAGTGTGAGCGCAGTGTAACTGTAGTGTGAGGGCAGTGTGAGCTCAGTGTGAGCGCAGTGCGCTGCTGGACCGGTACCTTCACGTGCAGGATAGCAGTGCCAGGGGGGTGGGCCTCGGTGATGGTCCTCAGCAGCTTCCCATTGGCCAGATCCCACATGGTGATCTGCACAGAAAGCCCAAAAAGTAAGCCCCAAAAGTACCCTTTAAAGTGTTCACATTGATTGTTTGAAGTAATTTTTAATGAAATTTTCACTTTCATAACTACTCTTCTATATGAAATGAAAATGTGCACTATAAGAAATAACAATGTAATATCAATACCGTCACGTTCAACTGTACAGCAAATTATCACTTTCAAAATGTACAGACAGTTTAATTAAAATACAGCTTAGATTGCCCTAAAAGCCATTTGCTTTCATCTACAGATGACAGAATGTAGCTGTTGGAGTAAAGAAATGTTGGTCACATTCATAAACTGTGAAAATCAGGTTTGTGTGAGAAATCGTGTTGTAGGGCTGCAGTGTGTGGTGGTGGAGAGGCAGCAGCAGTCAGAACGTGTGACCATGTGGGAGTGTGAGGTCACTCAGACCACGTGATCGTGTGCAGGTGGAGGTGATTGCGTGTGC
>NC_050596.1:34445986-34455986 GCF_013368585.1 Megalops cyprinoides | reverse complement strand
CATTGACATCCTTATGTTTCTGTCGGAAGTGACGTCACGGCCATCGCAGACGCGTCAGCACTTCATTTCCTTGTGAATGAAATACTTTGTTTGAGGAGCCGCCCGACGCGCCGCGGGCTGCGGGGGTTTAACGTGAAGCCATTGCATGAAAATCACTGCTGCGTTTTCAGTGCAGCCCATTGCAGCACTTTCTGTGTTTGGAAACGTGTTTCAGCAAAGACTCCCTGCAGCCAGCGTTTCCATCAGCCTATTGTAGGCTCTACCGCACACGCTTCACCATGGAAACGCAAAACGCAAAATCAACTGTCAGCTTTCGCAGCTTTCAAAACGCTGCTTCCGCGTCCCGGTCCGACTGGAGGCACAGCTTCAGCTTCAGCTTCCTGGCACATAATCGCGGTGCAACATCAAGCTTTTTGCGTATTTATGCACAGACATTCTGCAATGCGGGGTCTGTCCCTTAGCTCGCTGCAGCCTGAATTGTGCAAGCGGGTCTATCAGGAACCTAAGATTTCATCAACGACCTGAATGTAAATACAGCTTGAACGCCTCATGGTAACATAGGATGTGTGTCCAAATTCGCCTGAAATATGCGATTACGTGTAGAGTCAGACTGTTGGTGGAGATATCCGTCACTGCATTAGGACTGTAATCCTTGGTTGAAGTGTAAGTTTTTACTTTCAGTGAAACTGCGCAAATATCATTAGGCCTTATCATTAGGGGAAACGTGATTTCTAGTAGCCTACACATTATAGAATGAGTGACTGTAATTATTCCACACAAAGCTGTAGCGTATTGCGGCGCTGACGTAAATAATAAAACAGTCAAACATGTATGGGCTGTATTCCGCAGGGTCATTTTCACACGCCGGTATAATGCAATAAAAAAGGACAGTTTCCGGTGTGCCACAGCAACAACAAACAATTTAAAACCAGTTTCCTGTAAATGACTGTCATGCTCTGCAACTTCTGTTTGGCAGATGCACTCTGGAGAAGATAAGAGCAATCAGAGTATATCGTGTACAGAGATCAACGTTTGCACTCCAACGCCTTTGCTGCCCATGGTAACGTCCAGTACATGTTTGTCTGACATACAACGGAATTACCATGCTGTAATTATCAGTGTAACACAGTCAAGTCGAAATCCCCCGAAGGAAAGATTGACAGAGTCGTTTCCGTATTTTCTGGTCAGGTTTGAAATACAGACACTGTTGCTGTCATTTACTGTTTTGCTCCCTGTGCTGATGTAGCGGAGCTGAAGTGATTAGCTCGTGTGAGTCCTGCGTAAAGCCTTAGGTAGCGGGTAGCAGGTAGCCGAGTGGTTGCAGCGGCCGCCGACAGGCTAACGGCAATTTGCCTTTAGCTCAACTGGCAACGACGCTGGCTTTAAGGGGTTGGCAGCGAGCAGTAAGAACCTCGGTTCGAAACTCGCTCGCTCGCCGACCCACGTAACATCACATTAAACACACAACGCAAGATCCCACCCGTTACACTGAGGCGAGGGTAAAGAACCCATCGTCTGAATGGCTAGCATTCGTTCAAATTCGAAGTGTAATAACTGAACGAGCGCTGCCATCTTGTGGCCAACATCGGTATCGCACCGCCAGAGTGGCAGGTTCCATCTTGTTAGTTTTTCCCGATATGAGCTGCATCCGCGCCCACCGTGCTATCGCCTTTCTCCAGTACATGAAGGAAGATGTGATGATATGATTGATAAAATGGGGTTTGTTTGTCTGATAGTGGTGCTAACAATTAGAGCACCACTGTTCAACAAAAAGTCTTGTATGTGATCAGAATTAGAGATTTGACATATGGTAAATTATAGGTCCTTTCTGAGGTGTTCTACAGATGACCCTGCAGTCAGACTAATTGCAGACATCTATTCCTGCATCATCTAAACTCATCTAAATGTGCAGAATTTGGGTATATTTTTACAGCCACACAACAAATGCACAAACCTGGAGCATTTTGACTTTTTTCCTTTTTTCTCATTCTGCTGCTTTTTAACTGTCCAGCTGTGTCCCATCAGCACTAAGTCTCCTGTTCTTGTGCTTCTCCTCGCTTTCAGCCACACACACAGCGTCACCTCCTGGCCCTGGCAGGTGGCTGCCATCCCGGCTGTGCAGAGATCCAGCTCAGCCCCACACCACAATGATTATAATACTAATACTGCAGTATGATCTCAACAGACTGCAAATATATTTATATAACACATTTGGTATTATTTCCAATTGAACAGCACCGTCACCCTGTAGGTCAGTCACTGCAGGCAGCATAGTTAAAGCAGATAAAAAAGCCTTGACATCCCATCTATATAACATTTTATCTATCAAAAAACACTGTGTATAAAAAAGCCAACTACTCACACATGCCAATAATGTTAGTGTCAGACCTGCTTATATGTTTCCATTGCCTGTTAGAGAATAAGTAAATATATTCACATTTTATGTGTATAAAACCCATATTTTGTGCAGATTAATGCATATCCACTGATTTTATTAATGAAGTTGTTGGTACTCTCTACATGGAAAGTCATCACACAACGTAAGCGGTCTTTTCTTCCAGTACCCTTTGTAGACAGAGGGGGGCAGCACCGACACTGAAAGAAAATAGTTGGGGGAAGGAACAGCCTGGTGCATCATTTTCCAAAAGCATCTCAAGCCTAAACTGACTTTTAAAACCTTAAACCTTGAAAACCTTCTTAAGATGCATTTTCATTTACGGAGTGGTTCCCAAAAGCATCTCAGTATAGATTTCTACAGTTACTGTTACTCATTTCAAAGTGCATTATTGGAAAATAAATCTTGCCTACCATGTCACAGAGTACCTACAGGAATCATCGCAAATTACAGATTTGACGCTTTAATCTTATGACCGCCAGCACTGAGTGTTTGAAATGTGTTTATGCATAGACAGTCAATAGATGCTTTAATATCAGTTGACCAATGCTCATTTTTACTTAAAAGGTTTTTATTTGGCCTTTTCATTTATCTGTCATTTGAATATTTTACATCAATGAATGGAATATGAAGAAATACTGGGATTGTTGAAGCATGTGCTTCATGACTGGGGGGCTGGAGAAACTGGTGCAGATGGACTAATGTAAGCGGTGAACTCTGGGCTGAGGGGGAACTGGTGCAGGTGGACTAATGTAAGCGGTGAACTCTGGGCTGAGGGGGAACTGGTGCAGGTGGACTAATGTAAGCGGTGAACTCTGGGCTGAGGGGGAACTGGTGCAGGTGGACTAATGTAAGCGGTGAACTCTGGGCTGAGGGGGAACTGGTGCAGGTGGACTAATGTAAGCGGTGAACTCTGGGCTGAGGGGAAACTGGTGCAGGTGGACTAATGTAAGCGGTGAACTCTGGGCTGAGGGGAAACTGGAAATATAAAGGTAAAGTGTAGGAGGAAACTGCCCTACAGCGTGAACACAGAGACACAGAGACCTGTCCATCTTACGTCGCTATTAGCAACACAGTCAGACTGGGACTCAAGCAAGAAGATAAATAACTATCAACAACTCACATTTTCCCCCGGAATATGAGCTGATCTTTCCTCACATAAACTCACCCTCATCCTTCACGATTCAAAAACATTAATTGTGAAAAGCACACTGTTCACCACCAGTAACAACACAAGGCATCTGCTCAGGCACCTACTACAGCAGTACATTAACTTTAATACTTTATTCTTATAACAAAAAAGTACCTTTTAAATAGTATATAAAGAATATAAAAAACTGAATATTTTTGAATTTCAAAAATCACTGGCTGAAGAAGTCCTTGATGGTTTTTTTGGATGGGCTTTGTGTTGCTTTTCCTGGGTGAGAGGTAGTGCTTCCTGGGTCGCTGTCGTCCCACGCCTCTGCAGCCTGCAGCAGGAGGGCCTCGTCCTGGTCCTCGTCCGGCTCCTCTGTGAAGGACCGCTGGAACATCTCTGCGATGCTCTTCTGCTGCGGATCCTGCAACAGCAACACACAGGCACAGACTGCAGCGAAAGCAGGACCTCAGCCGGTCCTCCGAAGAGGTTCTGTTCAAACAGACGCAGTCATACCCTGCAGCAGAAGCTGGCAGATTCTGCGTTTTCAGAGAGGTTGCATTCTGAGAGCCCAGCCTGTTCCAGCACATTCATCTTCTCCTGGATCAGAGGCCTGGAAGGAGTGAAAACGCAGGGTGAGAGGGAGACAGTGTGAGAGAGAGACAGGGACACAGAGAGACACAGTGTGGGAGAGAGACAGGGACACAGTGTGAGAGAGAGACAGGGACACAGAGAGACACAGTGTGAGAGAGACAGTGTGGGAGAGAGACAGGGACACAGTGTGAGAGAGAGACAGGGACACAGAGAGACACAGTGTGAGAGAGACAGTGTGGGAGAGAGACAGAGACACAGAGAGACACAGTGTGAGAGAGAGACAGGGACACAGTGTGAGAGAGAGACAGTGTGAGAGGGACAATGTGAGAGAGAGAGACAGTGTGAGAGAGAGACAGGGACACAGTGTGAGAGAGAGACAGTGTGGGAGAGAGACAGTGTGAGAGAGACAGTGTGGGAGAGAGACAGGGACACAGTGTGAGAGAGAGACAGTGTGAGAGGGACAATGTGAGAGAGAGACAGTGTGAGAGAGAGACAGGGACACAGTGTGAGAGAGAGACAGTGTGGGAGAGAGACAGGGACACAGTGTGAGAGAGACAGTGTGAGAGAGAGACAGTGTGAGAGAGAGACAGTGTGGGAGAGAGACAGGGACACAGTGTGAGAGAGAGACAGTGTGAGAGGGAGACAGTGTGAGAGGGAGACAGTGTGAGAGAGAGACAGTGTGAGAGGGAGACAGTGTGAGAGAGAGACAGTGTGAGAGAGACACAGTGTGAGAGAGACACAGTGTGGGAGAGAGACAGTGTGGGAGAGAGACAGGGACACAGTGTGAGAGAGAGACAGTGTGAGAGGGACACAGTGTGAGAGAGAGACAGGGACACAGTGTGAGAGAGAGACAGTGTGAGAGAGACACAGTGTGAGAGAGAGACAGTGTGAGAGAGAGACAGTGTGAGAGAGAGACAGGGACACAGAGAGACACAGTGTGAGAGAGAGACAGTGTGAGAGAGAGACAGTGTGAGAGAGACACAGAGACACAGTGTGAGAGAGAGACAGTGTGAGAGAGAGACAGTGTGAGAGAGACACAGAGACACAGTGTGAGAGAGACACAGTGTGAGAGAGAGACAGTGTGAGAGAGAGACAGGGACACAGTGTGAGAGAGACACAGAGACACAGTGTGAGAGAGACAGTGTGAGAGAGACACAGTGTGAGAGAGACACAGAGACACAGTGTTAGAGAGACACAGAGACACAGTGTGAGAGAGACACAGAGACACAGTGTGAGAGAGAGACAGTGTGAGAGGGACACAGTGTGAGAGAGAGACAGGGACACAGTGTGAGAGAGAGACAGTGTGAGAGAGAGACAGTGTGAGAGAGAGACAGTGTGAGAGAGACACAGAGACACAGTGTGAGAGAGACACAGTGTGAGAGAGAGACAGTGTGAGAGGGACACAGTGTGAGAGAGAGACAGGGACACAGTGTGAGAGAGAGACAGTGTGAGAGAGAGACAGTGTGAGAGAGACACAGAGACACAGTGTGAGAGAGACACAGTGTGAGAGAGAGACAGTGTGAGAGGGACACAGTGTGAGAGAGAGACAGGGACACAGTGTGAGAGAGAGACAGTGTGAGAGAGAGACAGTGTGAGAGAGAGACAGGGACACAGTGTGAGAGAGAGACAGTGTGAGAGAGACACAGTGTGAGAGAGAGACAGTGTGAGAGAGAGACAGGGACACAGTGTGAGAGAGACACAGTGTGAGATAGAAAAGCAGACCAAGATGGAGTAACTTCCTTTGTACATCACAGCTCAACAAAGCCCATCACTCTAAACATGACTAAATTCACAGGGCTGCACCTGCGCTCTTCCATTTTACTCTGCTGGTGGGGTGTGCCGTTACCACAGATAGTCGTCAGCAGTGCCTTTGGCCACCAGGTAGTGAATATCCACGTTGCTGGTCTGTCCAATGCGATGCACCCGGTCCTCTGCCTGGATCAGCACCTGAGCAACAGGACATCCCAGAATCGCAGGTGAGACCGCACACAGGCAGAGGGTGCAGGTGAGACCACACACAGGCAGAGGGTGCAGGTGAGACCGCACACAGGCAGAGGGTGCAGGTGAGACCGCACACAGGCAGAGGGTGCAGGTGAGACCACACACAGGCAGAGGGTGCAGGTGAGACCGCACACAGGCAGAGGGTGCAGGTGAGACCGCACACAGGCAGAGGGTGCAGGTGAGACCGCACACAGGCAGAGGGTGCAGGTGAGACCGCACACAGGCAGAGGGTGCAGGTGAGGCCACACACAGGCAGAATCGCAGGTGAGACCGCACACAGGCAGAGGGTGCAGGTGAGGCCACACACAGGCAGAATCGCAGGTGAGACCGCACACAGGCAGAGGGTGCAGGTGAGACCGCACACAGGCAGAGGGTGCAGTGGAGTCCTGAGGCTGCAGCACACTCACCCCTGGGTTCCAGAAGAGCTCGGCGAACACCACTAGGTGTGCGGAGTGCAGGGTGAGGCCCATGTTGGCGGCGGTGATGGACAGCACAGCCACGCAGCTCTTCTCCGACAGCTGGAACCTGCTGCACAGTGCCTGGCGCTCCGCGGAGGGCGTGGCCCCATCGATCCGGATGTGGCCAATCCCCTGAGATGACAATGCTGCCACCATTACGCTCCGCATCACGCTGCCCAGTCACCGCACAGCTCAGCCTCTCACTCACATGGCTGCACATTTACCAGAGGGTACAACAGCACTGCCTCAAACCGGCATGGAACCTGCAACCTTCAGGAAACAGCTGGGACCAGGCTGGCTCATCACACCCCTTTCCCACTGCTTTACATTCTGGCTCTGACTGTGGCTCCAGTACATTCTTGCTGGATTCCAGCTCTACACGTGGTGTCGAGGCTCAGAAGTTCTCACACTGAGGTGGCACTCGGTGCTGTGTGTTTGTCAGTCTCACCTTCTCCTGCAGCTCGGTGGTCACAGCGTCCAGCACCAGCTTGTGGTGAGCAAACAGCAGGAACTTCTCTCTCCCGCATTCCAGCAGCTCCATGATGTACTCCCTGCAGGGGGCGCACATGAGAGCCTCACCGCGACCCGGGGCGCAAACACAGCCACCGAATCCCCGCGCCGGGGCGCAAACACAGCCACCGAATGATGACTCTCATGCCTTGCATACAGCGGCCATTGTTTATGTAGGAATAACTGCACACACGATCACCACACGCCCGATGTTTCACTCATGCTGCTGTACCTCGCCATATTTGGGGCTGAACTCACCTGATGGCTCGGATCTTGGCCTCTGCAGTGTGGTTAAAGAAGACCAGCAGTGCCTGCTTCTCCTCCATCTTCTAAAAATGTAACACAAGAACACACACATGCACATCTTTACTGTGTCCACAGCTTCACTTTGAGAGCGCAAACTCAGCCATGAGCTCTTTCAGGCGCCCATTAGAAAGCCAGCAGTAATTTTCACAATGTTATCCATTTATACAGCTGGATATTTGCTGAGGCAATTGTGGGTTAAGCACCTTGCCCAGGGGTACAGGAGCAGTGCCCCAGCGGGGAATCGAACTGCCAACGTTTTGGTTGTGAGTCCTGCTCCTTAACTACTATGCTACACTGCCGCCCTTCTCCAGACCTGCTCTGTCCCTTCCTAAACACAGCAGCTAACTGCACTGTCCGGCACTCACTCCCAAACCGGGTCACTATGCCTCCCGGGCCAAACTCCGTAGAGCACAATTTCATTCAAAACGTTATCATTTGTTTATCTATCTATGTACAGAGGTACAGAGGGACAGAGGGACAGAGGGACAGAGGAACAGCGGTACAGAGGGTCAGAGGGTCAGAGGGTCAGAGGGACAGAGGGACAGAGGAACAGAGGAACAGAGGGACAGAGGGACAGAGGGACAGAGGGACAGAGGGACAGAGGAACAGAGGAACAGAGGGTCAGAGGGACAGAGGGACAGAGGGCTGTTGCAGCACTGTCTGCTTTGATAAACAGGTTGTTGTAACACTTACTGCTTTATATTACAGATAATGCATCTGCCATCGTTATGCACTGACAAACTGAATGAATCAGTCTTCTCAGAGCTGTTTACGCATGGACCCCAGAGCTCCGCCCCCTAGCCAGGTACCCACGTTTCGGCGCCCCTTCGCGAGGTCCTTGGCAGCAGCGGCCAGTGCCGCCTTGGCGCGGGCGGTGATGCCGTCGGTCGTCACGGTGACCACCTTGCGCTGCTTGACGGGCAGCTGGGACAGCACGTCTGACTTCAGACGACGCAGCATCAGGGACTCCTCCAACAAAAGCCTCAGCTCCAGCAGGTTAGAGGAGCCAGAGTAATCCCACCCCCATGCCAACTGAGGGAGAGAGGGAGAAAGGGGGAGGGAGGGAGAGAGGGAGGGAGGGAGAGAGCGAGAGGGGGAGAGAGAGGGAGAGAGAGAGGGAGGGAGAGAGAGGGAGAGAGAGGGAGAGAGAGGGAGAGAGGGAAGGAGGGAGAGAGGGGGAGAGAGGGAGGGAGAGACAGATAGAGGAAATACCAGCAGATGCCGGAAGAGCAGCAGTACATCACTTTCATACACAGCTCATCTATTCCACACAACAAAACAATCTGCATAAAAACTGACAAATTTCCCATTTGGCTGGCTCTTGCTCTGCAGAATTTGTTTTGTTCCTTTCACATGCCTAACTACTGCATGAAATGAACTTTTCTGAAAATATTCTGTACCAGGGAGAGTGTTAAGTTGGACACAGTAAGCACACACTGAAATACCCCTTACTAGTAAGACAGATCCAACTGAAGACTTGCTCTGGGTTTCACTCTCCTCACAGAGGAGCCCAGAAAATACAGGATACACTGCAAACCCTGTCTGCTGAGGTCTAACGTGTCTCCGATCACCCCGGCTGGTGGGGGGCGGGAACTTGCCTGCTTGGCATCGCAGTAGCGGGCCCCGAACTCATGGAACCTGGGGAAGAAGGCGGGCCGCACTGCCAGGATCTGGGCGTACAGCTCGGCGGGCCGAGACATGGCCGGCGTGCCCGACAGCAGGATCACCCTCCGAGCAGCCTGCAATGGGACAGCAACAACACCAGAGGGCACTCTACACAGCCTTACTCACATCCGAGAGGACGGGGGAGGATCACTGTGCCTATTACAGCCACACAGACTGTGACTGGCCCTCTGATTATCTTTACACCAGTGGAGCCCAGAGCTGCCAGAGGGATGGTGACACTCGTCTGTACCTTCAGTAATGGCAGGGCGGCCTTGCAGCGAGCGGTCTTCATGTTTTTCAGGAAGTGGGACTCGTCCTGAACGCAAGAACAGGCAGAAAGATGAGGGACAGATGCAGCCAGCGGGTGGCACTTGTAGCTGTGAGACCGAGTTTATCAGTGAAACACCGAGAGAGACGCCTTCGCAATCTGCACCAGCGAGTCCGTCACACTGCTGAGCACCGATATCTACAGCAAGTGTCTGAACACAAAAATTCTCAAAATTTACACAGACTTTATTATGTAAAAAATAAACTCCCGATAAACTGACGGCAGAACAAACCAACATTCAACTGAAGTGAGCTGTTTCCCCGGTAAACCACCTGCACTGAGCCTCACAGTGAGCTGAGAGGGAATCTGAGAGAGTAACTGAGTATCTGAGAGCGTAACTGAGAGAGTAACTGAGTATCTGAGAGCGTAACTGAGAGAGTAACTGAGTATCTGAGTCTGCGTGAGTGCTGACCATGACGAGCACGCCAAAGGGGCTGCTCGACTGCTGCTTCTCCATTTTGCTCAGCAGGTCGTAGCTGATGATGTTGACCAGGCCTGAACGCAGCTGGTCCTTCCCTGTCACCACCACATTGATGCTGTCCGGCCTGACAGAGGGCAGCCATCGCCGAAATGCCTGCAGGGACAGCAGAGACATCACCCACAATCCC